>NC_088876.1:6785222-6985222 GCF_032884065.1 Artemia franciscana
TGGTGAATATTGGTACAAATCACTTTTTTCTTCCAGTTTTTCTGAACCTGTTCATTTTATTTAGTCGATTAGGACAGTAAAAAGAAAGAGGGTTAATTTGACAACTGGATAGAAAGTTTAAATTAGGTTTTTCTTTTGCTGTTGTATTTTTTTAATGTCTGAATATATAAACAATGTGATATCGAGGGGGAGAATTGTTCTTTTTTTAAAGAGGTACATTTTACAAGACCTTATAAAATCAAAACGTGGTAATTATGCAGGCAGGATGAGTTTTGAATATATCTACTCCTTCTGTAAACTATTTTAAGGCGTAGAAAATTGTACAAAGACAAAGTCTACATCACGAAGATAATTTCTTGAACCACAATGGCCTGCCATAACATAATTTTAAAGGCCAAATGCAATAATGAAGAAAACACAGAAAGTGAATATTTCGAAAGAACAACTGCCTCTCTTCTTCGGCGCGAACAAAATAATAAGATCAAGGAAGAAACAAAAACCTAAAAACAAGTGCAAAAAATATAACAAAACCAACGAAAAAAACTTAAAAAATTAAATAAAATTCAATAAGAGACCAAAAATTATTAAAATCAAATACCTAACAAAACAAAAAGTGATTTATTCGCCAATATCCGCAATTTGCAAAAAAAAATCCAAACAAAATTGAACTGCCAACGACGGATACCAAAAAACAAAATAAAAAAAAAATTCCTTTCACTCGAACAAAAAAAAAACAAAAACAAAAAACAAGTACTGAAAGTGCAACAAAACCAATGAAAACTGCTAAAAAAATTAAATAAAATTAAATAAAAGACCAGAAATTAAAAGAATTAAAATAAAATCCTAACAAACAAAAAGGTGAGTTATTTGCCAATAACACCCTTAAAAAGCGGAAAAAAAACAGAAAAATTTGACTCTACCCTCTAAGAACACATATTTAATAATCCAGATCATACTGTTTTATTTAACCAAGCTAGCCTAATTTCGCATGACAAAGGTGTTGTCCAGAACTACAGAGAAGCTGTTGAAATTTATAAATACCACCATTTAGGTCTAGCTTTGAACAGAGATTCAGGTGATTTAAAAATAAATGAGTCTTATTTCGGTTTTCTCAAAAGAGAAGCTGATACTTTAGTAATCCCTGAAATAAATGTGGAACTACTTCCCCAATCACATAATCAAATACATCATCTGCCCCTTAAGTCTCAAAGGGTATCCGCAGGAAATGCAATGGTTGAAATCAGAAATCAGGTGACCTAGTTCTCAAATTTATTCAATTGCTGCCTCGTTTGTTTGAGTGAATGGAATTTTTTTTCTTTTATTTCTTTCAATGTTGTTAGATTAAGCATATTTCACTGTTAACTAGTGTGTGTCTACTTTTCTTTTCATATTGACTTTAATATTATTAAACAAAAAAAACAAGTTTTTTTAAATGAAAGTAAGGAGCGACATTAAAACTTAAAACCAACAGAAATTACTCCGTATGTGAAAGGGGCTTTTCGTCCTCAACGCCTCGCTCTTTTCGCTAAAGTTTGACTCCTTCTCTTAACTCGACTTCTTAAAATTTTTTAAAAACTCTTTTAAAAGAGTTCACCCCTCGTCGAAATTACTAAAAATAATTTAGCGTAAAGAGAGAGGTATTACGAGGAGGCAAACCCCTCATATGCGTAATAGTTTCTGTTCGTTTTAAGTATTAATGCTGCTCCTCACTTTCAGTAGAAAAAACTTTTCATATTTATTTTTTCATTGTTTTTTTAAATAATGCATAAAAATCCTGCGCCCCCTCCATTTAAAGTTTCTTCCCCCATGAGAAGTTCCTCCATAGAAAGATCCTCTCACGTACCCCCCCCCTCAACTCTCCCTCCAAACCAAAAATATCCCCCTGAAAACGTCTGTACACTTCCCAGTAACCATTACTATATGTAAACACAGGCCAAAGTTTGTAACTTGCAGCCCCTCCCACGGGGACTGCGGGGGAGTAAGTCGTCCCTAAAGACATAGTTATTAGGTTTTTCGACTATTGTGAATAAAATGGCTATCTCAAAATTTTGATCCAGTGACTTTGGGAAAAACATGAGCGTGGGAGAGCGGCCTAGGTGCCCTCCAATTTTTGGTCACTTAAAAAGGGCACTAAAACTTTCAATTTCCGTTAGAATGAGCCCTTTCGCGACATTCTAGGGCCACTGAGTCGATACGATCAACCTGAGAAAAAAAAACAAAACAAATAAACACGCATCCGTGATTTGTCTTCTGGCGAAAAATGCGAAATTCCACATTTTTCTCGATAAGGGCTTGAAACTTCTACAATAAGGTTCTCTGATACTGAATCTGATAGTGTGATTTTCGTTAAGACTTTTAGGGGGTATTTCCCCCTATTTTCTAAAATGAGGCAAATTTCTCAGGCTCGTAAATTTTGACGGGTAAGACTAATCTTGATGAAATTAATATATTTAAAATCAGCATTAAAATGCAATTCTTTTGATGTATCTATTAGCATCAAACTTCCATTGTTTAGAGTTTTGGTTACTATTGAGCCGGGTCGCTCCTTACTACAGTTCGTTACCACGAACTGTTTGATTATCTTCTGTACAAGCTTCGTCAAAAAAAGAAAACATCTTTTCTACTCGCATGTTAAAACCCAATACCCATATAAGCAGGTTTCAAGAGACCAACGAAACATATTTTAGTGAAATGTCCTTTAAAATATTAAAACGAGGATACACGTGCAATGACTATTACTAAGCTCATCATGAACTCTCTCTGTATACCTGATATCTGACACTTTGGATTACATTGGTTTTGACCAAAATATGAATAGAAATTTAACAATTTTCAACAATAGCCTTATTATAACTAAAATGTTTAAGGCAAATGTGTATAATATAGGCATTAAAATGACGAGGTTGGAAATTACTTATTTAAATAGCAGCTACAGAGCTTTTTTTATAGCCCCCCAAATAAACAAAGTAGTGAAGCTCTCAGTAGGTTGAAGTAAAGGATGAGCGTGTAGTGTGAGAGCAATTGCGTTATGTATTCTATCGCAGAATCCAATATACATGATATAAAAATTCGAAATAACTTACATGTGAAGAAGACAGCATTTCTTGAATTCTTTTACTAATTATCCAAAATCTGGTTCAATTCTGTTAAAAATGTCCCATACTCAAGCCACTTTTATACAAAATCTTGTAAATAAAACACGTATTTCAACTTTCTTTGCACTGGTTTTCTTAAGGCCGGACGCACGTCCAGAAATTATACTGCCTGTTCAATTCTTTTTCAATCGCGGCAAATAACACTAACACTCAAGGTTATCAGATTTCACTGCCGTCATTAAACTCAAGGGGTTTCTCACTGAAAATTACGATTATTACATTGTCATTCTTCGTAATTTGGCAAGTAAATAGGAATGTTTATTTGCAAAAGAACTATTATTCGAGGAGAAAATTAGAGAAATTATTATTCGAAATTTTTTGGGGGGAGGAGGGGTGTTCAACTCTTACGAAAGAAATACCTGGAAAACACGGGAAAATTGAACATTTCACTGAGAAAATTAAGCATTTTACAAAGTTAAGGTGGGCGAAACCCTCCCCTGCGTGTGTGCATGTGGTCTGGTCATTATTATTTGCCAGGGTGAGGTATAAAATTGTGGAAATTACAAATAAAAGTACATATTTTCGGGTTTTTACTTCATGTAGACCTATTTACAAAAATAAAATTTAAATAATTGCTCGTAGCGAAGTGACCAATTTACTTCATTTTATCAAACAACTCGTGGTAACGAACTGTAGTAAGGAGCGACCCGGCTCAATAGTAACCAAAACTCTGAAAAACGGATTTTGATACCAATAGCTACATGAACGAAATCGCATTTTAATGCTAACTTTAAATATATAAGTTTTAATAACGAATAGACTCGTAACGTAAAAATACGAGTCTAAGAAAAATTGCCTTATTTTAGAAAATAGAGGGAAACACCCGGTAAAAGTAAGAAAACCAAATTTACACCCATCCGATTCAGCATATCAGGGAACCCTACCGTGGAAGTTTCAAGCTCCTATCTGCAAAAATGTTGATTTTTTTGTCCAGGGGTGATGTTATCGAACCAGTTGTCCTGGAATGCTGCGAGCGGGTTCATTCCAATGGAAATGAAGTTATATATAAGTGAATTATGTATAAAAAATGAAGTATATAGTACCCTTTTTAAGTGATCCAAAAAAATTGGAGGGTGCCTAGGCCCCCTCCCATGCTAATTATTTTCCCACAGTCACCGGATCAAAACTCTAAGGTAGCCATTTTATTCAGCATAGTCGAAAAACCATATAACTATGTCTTTGGGGACGACTTACTCCACTAGAATCCCTTGGAAGGGGCTACAAGTTACAAACTTTGATCAGTGTTTATATAGTAATGGTTATTGGGAAGTTTACAGACGTTTTCAGGGGGATTTCTAGTTGGGGGAGGGGCCGAGAACAGGGGGTTATGTTGGGGGAACTTTCCATGGAGTAAATTGTCATGGGGGAAGAAAATTTCCATTAAGGGAGTGCAGGATCTTCTAGCATCATTTAAAAATAAAACAATACAAAAATAAATATGAAACAGTTTTTTCAACTGAAAGTAAGGAGCAGTATTAAAATTTAAAACTAGCAGAATACAGAAGTTCGTTGCGTAAGCTAACTCGTAAGTTACGTATATCTTTTACTAGCAAAAACGTTCGTAAAAAATTAAGTTCTAGTTGCCTTTTTAAGTAACCAAAACATTGGAGGGCAACTAAGCCTCCTCCCCCACTCCTTCTTTCTCAAAGTGATTCGATCAAAACTATGAGAAAGCCATATAAATATGCAAATTTCGTCTTAATTATTCATCTGTGGAGAGCCAAAATCAAACATGCATTAGTTCAAAAACGTTCAGAAATTAAATAAAAAAATACATGTTTTTAACTGAAAGGAGCAACATTAAAACTTAAAACGAACTTAAATTACTTCGTATATGAAAGGGGCTGCTCCCTCCTCAACGCCCCGCTCTTTACGCTAAAGTTTGACTCTTTCTCTCAACTCTACTTTTTAAAACAGTAAAAAACTTTAGCGTAAAAAGCGGGGCGTAGAGGACGGAGCAGCCCCTTTCATATACGAAGTAATTTCTATTCGTTTAAGTTTTAATGTCGCTCCTTACTTTCAGTTAAAAAAAACTTGTTTTTTTTTTATTTAGCTTATCCATACGGGCTCATTAAAAAATATTCTAAAGCTCGCGTGTTGCTTGTGTATTTGTATATCTAAATTTGTATTCGGATAAGACTGTAATGACACATGATAACTACCCATACCTAGCACAGTTGGATTTATATAAACGGTTCTCGTATCTCCATACTTCCTGGCAACCTTCCGTCGACAATTTCTGGTAACAGTGCCTTAAAATGAATTTTTTGTTGATTTGGCAGCATTTTGTTCGACCAGAATTCACGGTCACGACCAATCTTTTCATAATATAATTCCTCTTCCCCTAAAAATATTACAAAGTATACAAAATTATTGTCACAACATTCCAATTGCATTTGAATGCGGTAATAGTAGTCATGTGTTCTTTTCAGCTTTATTTCACTATTAACTTTCTTTTCAAGACATTTATTCTTGTTAAGCGCTATTCACTCCTCCAATGTAAGCCCTTTGGCTGTCAAAGGGCACCTCATCTCCAAAAGAGCCTTCTCACCCGAAGGAAAAATTGGCTATCCCGTCCGGACTGGCCCCTAGAAACCCATATTCCTTGTGAATGAAAAGCCCAGCAGAGTTCACAATGCAACCCATTTTCTTTACCAAAGCTGCAATAGCTACAGGCTCATACATCTGACCATGCTCCATTGCCTTTGTTTGGCGGTTTCTGGGATACAGCAGCTGCTGAACTAATGAACCCACAGTCTTCAACCGCCTTTTACCAACAGCTCCAGCTACGGAAGCTGTAATTCTGTTTTTTCTGTATTCTATCCAGTTATTATCGATAGAATTTCTCTGAAGCCTAGTGGCTTTTCCGATACTGAGGATTTCTGTTGCAGTACATTGGAGAAAAGTCAAAAAATATGTTTTTGCAATTTCGAGCGCACTGCAATCAAGATCCAGAGCAGTTGCGTTCGAGCCGTAGTTTTTGTCTGCTCCGGTTGGCTCCCTGATTTCTTTTGAAGGGAGTTTTGTGGAAGCATTAGTGAAAAGGTGCTTTCTAGAAGACAATTTTTTACGTCCAGCAGTAGTCATGGCCCGCTGTTGTGCAAGTTTTTTCAACTGCCTACTTGGTGTAGATCCTACAGTTCTTCGAAATATTTCAAGGCGAGCTGAGCGACCTTTCGTAAATCGGATTCCTGCTGCTTTAACACGGGTGGTATATCGCGCACTTTGGCTAACCATGATGTTTTTGCCACCTACAAGCCTTGCAACTATGCTCATAAAATATTCTGCCAGGTTGCTCATGTTATTTCCTATCAGTAGACGAGCCCTTCTGGTCAGCCTATCAAAGGCTGAATACACATGGCTGAGAAAGATGTTGCTAGGGGTGTCTTCAGGATTGACCTGTAGAACTTTCCCGGGGAACAAAATCTATGGTCGCCACGGAAAAAATTCAGAGGAATTGCATTCAGCGCACTGATGAGATCCTTCACGCTTTTCTTCTCTGTGGTGGCACATGCAATTGCATTTCTGGCAAAATCACACATTTTCTTTTTTCTTGCGGCAACAAGAAATCTTCTGCATTCGGCATTTTCATGCTGCTTCTTATATAGTCTGTTTTTCAAGCATTTGCACGCATGATTAGCATACTCAATTTTTTCTATATTTCTGCCATATGGTGCCCTTGCTACAGTTTCAGAATGGGTACTTGAATTGCCGTCGGCAACAAATCGAGTATATCTTAGATTGTGCATGGATGTTGCTATTCGGAATGCGTCAACTAATATATCTGACTCCATACCTGTACTGGGCCCCTGCCAGTTCATAAAACATGTATGCTCAGGAACAGATCTATTTACTTGATGCCTGTATTTCTCGCAATTACAGCAATATTTGTTCCTAATTCCTAGATTTAAGAGATTCTTCGAATAGAAACCTATCACCACTCCACAGCCTGAGAGTGCACGATACCTATTCCCATAACTTCGTGTACACCAGCTTCCATCGGCTATATCACATGTCTCTACAGCTCCATTTGGGTGAATTTTCTCACCTGCTTCCAGTGCCATCCTTCGCTCGGTTTTCCCATTTTCGATAAGATAGTCATGGAGAACTTTTTCCAATTCTACGCAAATTTCTTTCTCAAATTTCGTAAAGACTTTTTGAGATGGGGTATTTATTCCAATGGTAGAGAAAAGTTCTTGAACCTGGGCGTGAGTCATTCCACCATTTATTGCACCAACCACTACCTCTTTGTTGACACTTACTGTTCCTGTTTCTGTTTTTTGTTTCTTTCTGATAGTATTCACACTATCAAAATCAGTCCTTTTCCGTTTTTTGACTACAGTTTTTGTTGAGTCTTTTTTTGTAAGCCTTCGAGGAGCAAGGGGTTTTTCTGTGTGAATTGTGGCTTCCTCATGACATGATTCGCATTTGAAGATGAGTCTTGAGCGCAATCCAGCTCTATATTCTTTAGAAAACATCATATTTGAAACCAAACTGATGTCTTGGCACCTGTAAATAAAATGCTAATTGGTTGTGAGGAAGTAAAATAGTAAAATAGCGATTTTATTGTTTTGGTAGAAAGGAAAGTGCTATAGCTTCAAAAAGGATAGGTAGTATGTAGAGCAGTGAGCGATATAGGGTAATTAAAATATGGAATAAAATATAAAATATAGCTAGAAATGGGTGAGAAGTGGAAATTATACGATCTAACCGAAAGTTTGTTGTATTTCATTGTAGATTAAACCACCCAATTTTATTTATGTATGTAACCAAGCCAAAAACTGTCCTGGAACTACCAATCAGGAAAGCCAAGTATTTCAAAACCTTACAAAATCCTTTGGGGCATGACAGGAAATGCCCTATAAATAGACCGTGTCGATTTACCAAATTCCAAGGGAAATACTAACCAAATTCCAAGAAAAATAAGTCTCACTTGACTCCCTAAAATCAAATTCAAAGTAAAAATCCGTGCCCCAAGTTCAGTTGCATCTCAACTATCATTTAGATTTTTATTCGAGTAATCCACTAAGTTCTTATTAGTACGATTAAAAATACCAATATGCTTTTATGAGTTAGGAGGATCAAATTGGCTAGTTTGTATCTCAAATCCTTTAAAGCCTTTGCAGACATTCTTTCAGAACCTTTATCCGTACTTTTTAATGATTAGATAAACAAACAAGTATTTTTAATGAAAGTAAGAAGCAACAATAAAACTTAGAACGAACAGAAATTATCCCGTATGTGAAAGAGGCTGTTTCCTCCTAAACACCCCACTCTTTACCCTAAAGTTTGACTCTTTCTCTCAACTCTACTGTTTAATACTGTAAAAACTTTAGCGTAAAGAGCGGGGCGTTGAGGAGGGAACAACCCTTTCATATACTGGGTAATTTCTGTTTGTTTTAAGTTTTAATGTTACTCCTTCCTTTCATTTAAAAAAATTCGTTTTTTATTTAATTTCTGAACGTTTTTTAGTTAATCCATGTTTTGATTTCGGCTCTGTGCAGATGAATAATTAAAACGAAATTTGAATTTTTATTTTTTTTGGTTAAACGGCTTTCTCATAGTTTTGATCGAACGATTTTGAGAAAAATGAGCGGGGAAGGAGGCCCAGCTGCTCTCCAATTTTTTGTTCTTAAAAAGGCAACTAGAGCTTAGTATTTTACGATGGTTTTCATTAGTAAAGATATACGTAACTTACGAGGTAGCTTACCTAACGAACTTCTATATTCGCAGGTATCTATTACGTATATAAGGGGGGCTCGCCCACTTGTCAATACCTCGCTCATTACACCAAAGCTTAAATTTTGTCCTAAATCCTTAAGAATGACCCCTGAATCACAAAGATCGTAGAATAAATAGTTGAAATTACTAAAAAATACTTTAGCGTAAAGAGTGATAGATTAGGAGGAAATGAACCCCTTATATGTGTAATATTTTTTGTTCGTTTTAAGTTTTACCGCTGGTCCTTACTTTCAGTTGAAAACACTTTTTCACATTTATTTTTTCATTGCTTTTTTAAATGATGCTAGAAAATCCTGCCCCCTCCCATTCATGGAAATGTTTCCTCCCCATGACAAATTCCTCCGTGGAAAATTTCCCCCACATAACCCCCTCTTCTCTACCCCTCCTTCCAACCAAAAAATCCCACTAAAACGTCTGTACACTTCCCAACAATCATTACTATCTGCAAATACTGGTCAAAGTTTTTAACTTGCAGCTTCTACCATGGGGACTTTGGGGGAGTCCTGAAAGACATAGTTATAAGGTTTTTCAACTATGCTGAATAAAATGGCTATATCAGGATTTTGATCGGACGACGTTTGGAAAAAATGAGCATGGGAGGGGGCCTAGGTGCCCTCCAATTTGTTTGGTCTTTTAGAAAGGGCACTAGAACTTTTCATTTCCGTTCAAATGAGCCCTCTCGCAAGATTCTTGGACCACTGGGTCGGTACAATCACCCTTGGAAAAAAGAATTAAATAAATAAACACGCATCTGGGATTTGTGTTTTGGCAAAATATGCAAAATTCTACATTCTTGTAGATAGGAGCTTGAATCTTGTACAATCAGGTTCTGTGATACGCTGAATCTGATGGTGTTATTTTCTTTAAGATTAAATGACTTTTAGGGGGGTTCCCCCATTTTCAAAAATAAGGTAAATTTTCTCAGGCTCGTAACTTTTGATGGGTAAGACTAAACTTGATGATGAAACTCACATATTTAAAATCGGCATAAAAGTGCGATTCTTGAGATGTAACTCTTGATATCAAAATTCTGTTTTTTAGAGCTTTGGTTACTATTGAGCCGGGTCGCTCCTTACTACATTTCGTTGCCACGAACTGTTCGAAATTACCTCTACTGGTAAGTTCGCTTTATGTTGGAAATAAAATGATAAAAAGAAGTTTTTTAACTGAAAGTAAGGAGCAAAATTAACGAACAGAAATTACTCCGTATATCAAAGGGGCTTTTCCTCCCTCAACACCTTGCTCTTTACGCTAAAGTTTGACTCTTTTTCTCAAGTTTACTTTTTAAAACAGTAAAAAACTTTAGCGTAAGGAGCAGAGCGTTGAGAAGGGAGAAAACCTTTTAATATACAGAGTAATTTCTGCTTGTTTTAAGTTTTAATGTCGCTCCTTACTTTCAGTTAAAAAACTTGTTTTTTTTTCATTTTATTTCTGAACGTTTTTGGATTAATACATTTTTTTTCGTGTTTTTTTTTTCTGTTTTTCTGTTTGCCATTCTGGCATGTCCAATGAACTGTGGGACAGAATAGAGGCAGTTCAAAAAACGTGTCTAGGAATTATTTTCAAACAGGTTAAAGGGCCTTACATTTCCCTTCTTCGGAGAGCAAATCTAGTCACCGTTAAGGAAATGAGAGTAAAAATTTCTTTATTATTTTGCCAACAATATCGTGCATAACCCTTGTACTACTTCTCTTTTCCCTAATCAATATTTACCCACCCGCCACGTCAGGGGCGGATCTAGGATTTTTTTTTTTGGGGGGGGGGGTGTTCATGAAAGATTAATCCGATAAACTTGTGGACAAACAAATACCAGCAATTTAAAGGGAACTGCAACAATTTCTAAGTCGTGGGTGGGTAGTGGACATGGACTTTAATTTAATATAAAATCTGATGAGTTCTATTGAAATTAAAGTCAATTAGAAATATTGATACAAAAAAAGTAAGTTTATAAGAAACACCTCGCCATAAAACATAATTAAAAGGTTGTTCACCCTCTACAAAAAAATAGTATATTTAATCTTTTCTGCATAATTTTTAGTATTTGCACTTCTGGCGACTATAGCGAGTAACTTAAACTTTGTATTGTCAAAAAAAAATTAGTACCATATTTTGGTATCATACATTCTTTGGAACTAATTGTTGATTAAACATTAAGTAACAGTTCGTTTGATGGTGTAGCAGGAAAAATAGAACAAAGAAATAGAAATATAATGCTTTCTTATTGTTGCTATTAGCAGCGGATTAAGTCGGAATTTTAAATCTCCCCTTCTTGCGAATGAAATCTCCCAGTTGGCATTTGTGGTAATACGGACAGATCCCCTTGATAGTCTTAAATTTAATTAAATACTTTTTGGGGATATGTGTCATTAATAAAAATCTAATAGAGACTGTAAAAAGTAACTGAAACCTTGTTTCAAACTTGTTTGCAAAAAGAAACAGCCTTAATAATTAAAAACTTACTAAAATCTCGACTATTAAAAACCAAATAAAAAAAATTCGTCCCTAAGAGAACCAGAGCAAGCGGTCCCAACCACAAATCTACTACTATATCAGGGGGAGGGTGCCTCCTGCATTCGCCACTGCCCAACGTTCTAATTCAACAAAAATCCCCCTTCTTGCCCCAATAAGAGTTTCCACTGAAAGATATAGAAGAACGTTCATCCTTCACATATTTGAAGTTTTAAATTACTAACCCTCTTATCACTCCACTTGTAACTTGTAGTTTTAATGCTTATTTTGCAACTGCAAACTTTACAATTCTTGCAAGGTAAACTAAATTGTCATTTTGTTTAAATTTGTTTTCCCGGTTTTAATTTACGACTTTTTATGGTTTGACTTTTTTACTGATTGCAATTTTATGAGTTTAAACTGGTTTGATATTTATTACTGATTGGCATTCACCATTTTTTTTTTATTGACACTAAAGTGTGAATTTGGCCCTTTTGGGCTTGTGATAGCCGTTTTCTAGAAATAAATCTTGTCTTGTCTAAATCGTAATTTGAAAAAAATGTGATAGATAACCCGTGAAATATGACAAGAGAAGAGCCAGAACTTGAGTACGAAGATGAGATTGCTAAAGAAATAGCGAAACAACTGCCGATTGTTCTATATAAGCTTTAAATTGTTGGTAAAACCAACAATAGTGAAATTAAACCAACCTAAGTAGATACCGTCGGAGCGTTCTGTTGTTTTGGGATGAAAATATCTTTAAAAGTTATCGAACATTCTTTCTCTATAGCAGAAAAGACAATTGTCAAGAATTAATAAGGTACAAGTTGTATTAATTGCAACCCAGGATAATTCCCCATCCTAATAATTTTGATAGCAGTAAATCAATGACGTAAAATGAAAGACAAAGAAAAAACTTACATGTGGCGAATCACGAGCTTTTCATAATTTTCAAAAAGTTAAGGCAGATCCACAATCCAGCGTGAGCCTTTTAGATGGTCTGAACCCAAATTTCTTCCAGAAGTGATAACTTTCAACACAAAAGGGGAATTTGTTCCAAATCCTTCGGAACTTGATTCGTCGTGAACCGAAGCTTCCGTTAAGTCTTCTAACAAATATTTTGGTAAACGCGGTCTGCCTCTAGCCCGATAATTTAATTTCAACTTTTCACATTTGGCAAATGGAGCCCTCGCATATTTCTTTTTTTCCCATGTTACTGTGGTCAATAATAAGAACTATATAAGAATTTTATTAGGGCTTTGACCATTTTTATCGGGATTCACTTACTAAGGGGTTGAATTGTTTTTTGGAAAGGCCTTGGACTTGAGACTGGTCATTTGACTGCTTTAGTATGGGTAATTTTTATTGGGGTTTATTTACCAAGGGGTCGCATTGTTTCTTGGAAAGGCCTTGGACTTGAGACTGGTCATTGACTGCTTTTGTAGTTTGCTACAAACAGCAAGACTCGGGTCTTGCTATAACAAATTTAAATATTCTGGGGACATTTTGTTTCGTTCATTAGTTATTTTGTTTCATTCATTAGTTATTAATTAGCTTGTTTTATATATTTTTAATTCTTATTTCAGTACGAAGATTATGCAAAATTTTACTTATACTACAATACATAAATTTGTCCTGAATTTATTTTAATTAAACCAAAACGATAGATCAATCTTTTTAAAATAAAATCTTTGCTTCTTATTCGGCCCTTGTGCTGTGTTCAATTTATCTCTAGGGTTAGACGCAGCTTATCCTTAATTGTCTATACAATACAATTTTTTTTATATATTTATTAACCGGCAGTTTGGTGTCTGCACCTTACTTCTTCTCTAGACTGTTTAAACAGGTTACAACTAAATAATGCTTGACTGAATCGCTCCTGAACAATCCGAGTGGTTAGCCCCTTGGTGTAATTTTTGCATTCTTAGATGTTCCGATTACAGCTCAATCTAACCTTTTGAGGGGAAATTTTGATTTCGGAACAAAAATATGTAAAGTATTTGAAGGGACTGCAGCCAGGAGGTATATATTATAGAAAAAAGTTTCTTATTGATGAATAGAAAATTTTTTGCTCTATTTTTTGATACCCCACAACAACAATGTCAAGCATAGCAAACCCGAAACAGGTTTTATAATTATTTTGGAATTACAAAAAAAATAATTGTCGGCTTTAAAATTTGATGATGCCAAAATATTCACCAGATTTTTTTTACTTCTATTGACATAAAAACCGCCAAAATTACTAATTCAGGAACGTCAGGCAAATTCCAAATGTTTAACATGGGAGGTATAGGAAGATTCTTTGCGAGTCCGTCCTGCCTTAACGAGCACGAGCAGAATATGTACTCCTATAAGTATACAAAATATGTATCTCTTGTACTTTGCTAATGGGGAAGGTCTATGACCAGATCTAATTGCTCGGTGAACCAGCTATGCAAATAATGTTCTAATATGGTTTTGCAAATGATGTTCTAATAGGAGTAATTAATGCCATACTACCTGTGTACATCTTGAAGCAATTGTTAAAACTCTTTGGACTAGTGTGAACAAAATAACTATCTCACAATTTTGATTGGATGTGTTTGGGAAAAAAAGTTGTAAGGGAGAGGGGCGATAGTCGTCCTACATCAAATATTGACTCTGAAAGGGGAAGTGGAACTTCACATTTCCAATTAAAAAAGCTTCCTGTGAAGTTCAAATAGCCACGCCTTCCATAAAAAAAGCTTATATGCCCCCTGGGCATAGCAAACATTCCTGGCCCCCAGACTTTGGGATTTTGTCAACCCCAAAGGCCTTGCTATGTGATCTTCGGACTGCTTACGAACAAATGACTATCTCAAAATATCAGTAATATAGATCATCAAAGAACCAATTTCTTAATATAATAGCTTGATACCTATAATAGCTATAATGTATAATTATCAGTTATTAATCTTATTTCAGAACAAACTTTTGTGTCTTGTTTTCTTATAAACAAAAATATCTGTTTTACGTTCACTCTCCCGTTGAAAACTCAAAAGCTCTTCCAATACGTTCATCCTACGACATTAAACGAGAAAATACATTTAAAATGTTTTGACATTTTAATTTTAAGAAATAAAATTATTAAAGCTTCAAGGAATATATATCAGTATATGCACACTAAACTGACAATCCACAGCCATTTTTTCAGTAAAGTGCAAATTATGTTCTGGTCTTGAGAAGTTATGGGAATTGCCAAAGCTATACTTTCCAGATCTTTCAACTATGCGGAACAAAATATCTCTCTCAAAATTTTGATTAGATATGTTTTGGGAATTGGTGGGTGTGGGAAAGTTTGTTGCCCTCCAATCACCTTTGACTAATAAAACGAGCACTAGCGCTTTCAATTTCCAATCGAATGAACCTTTTTCAAAGTTTCTAAGATAACAAATGGTCATCTCAAAATTTCTATGAGATGCATATCGGGAAAATGAGAGGTTTTTTAGGGGTGGGGGGTATCAACCCTTTGATTATTTTCAATATAAAAAAGACACTAGAATTACTGTTTATCAATACAGTGATCCCCATTCAAAGTTTATGTGATGACCCTTTATATATAAACATTACTAAGCCCCAGGGCATGACTTACAAGTTTTCCCCTGAGGGTCGTGGAGGGTTGTCATACTGGACCTATATCCAGGATCTTTATTTCTGGACCTTTCAATTACATTGAACAAAGTACCCATCCCCAAATTTTGATTGGATACGTTTGGAGAAATGGTGGGCGAGAGAAGGGGGTTACTTGCCCTCCAATCCTTTTCGACTATTGAAAATAGTACTAGCCTTTCAAGTTTCAATCGAATGAGCTCTTTTCGAAGTCACTACGACAATGAATTGTCGTATCAAATTTTCTATCAGATACATTTCAGGGATACACGAGGCATGTTGGAGAGGAATTACTATGAATTACTACGAATCTTAAAAAGGGCACTAGAACTTCGGATTAGCAATCTAATGAGCCCCCTCTGAAGTCTATACAATCGCCATTTCTATATATACCTTAAATGCCAGCAGATCATAACTTACAACCCTTGCTCCGAGGGCTTTGGGCGGTTGTCCTCTTCGAAGACATAATTTTCGGACCTTTCAATTACGTTGAACAAAATGGCTTTCTCAACTTTTTGATTGGATCTTTTTGTAGAAATTGTGAGCGTGGGAGGAGATGTTAGTGTCCCTCTAACCACTTTAGACTATTAAAAAGAGCACTGTACCTTTCTATAAGGGGATTATACGATCACCCTTTCTATATATATATATATAAATATATAGCTTATATGCCCTCAGGGCGTAACTTACAACCCTGGCTGTGAGGGCTTTGGGTGGTTGTCCTCCTCAAAAACATAATTTTCGGACCTTTCAATTACGTTGAACAAAATGGCTTTCTCAACTTTTTGATTGGATGTTTTTGGAGAAATTGTGAGCGTGGGAGGAGATGTTAGTGTCCCTCTAACCACTTTAGACTATTAAAAAGAGCACTGTACCTTTCTATAAGGGGATTATACGATCACCCTTTCTATATATATATATATAGCTTATATGCCCTCAGGGCGTAACTTACAACCCTGGCTGTGAGGGCTTTGGGCGGTTGTCCTCTTCAGAGACATAATTTTCGGACCTTTCAATTACGTTGAACAAAATGGCTTTCTCAACTTTTTGATTGGATGTTTTTGGAGAAATTGTGAGCGTGGGAGGAGATGTTAGTGTCCCTCTAACCACTTTAGACTATTAAAAAGAGCACTGTACCTTTCTATAAGGGGATTATACGATCACCCTTTCTATATATATATATATATATATATATATATATATATATATATATATATATATATAGCTTATATGCCCTCAGGGCGTAACTTACAACCCTGGCTGTGAGGGCCTTGGGCGGTTGTCATCTGCAAAGACATAATTTTCAGATCTTTCAATTACGTTGAACAAAATGGCTTTTTCAACTTTTTGATTGGATGCTTTTGGAGAAATTGTGAGCGTGGGAGGAGATGTTAGTGTCCCTCTAACCACTTTAGACTATTAAAAAGAGCACTGTACCTTTCTATGAGGGGATTATACGATCACCATTTCTATATATATATATATATATATATAGCTTATATGCCCTCAGGGCTTAACTTACAACCCTGGCTGTGAGGGCTTTGGGCGGTTGTCCTCTTCAAAGACATAATTTTCGAATCTTTCAATTACGTTGAACAAAATGGCTTTCTCAACTTTTTGATTGGATGTTTTTGGAGAAATTGTGAGTGTGGGAGGATATGTTAGTGTCCGGAACCACTTTAGACTATTAAAAAGAGCACTGTACCTTTCTATAAGGGGATTATACGATCACCCTTTCTATATATATATATATATATATATATATATATATATATATATATATATATAATAATAATTTATTACAAACCCGCTTATAAAAAAGAAGCATGAAGAAGCGGAGCAAAACAAAAGAAAAGAGAAATTAAAGACGAAAACAAATCAACCGAACATAATAATCACTAAATACAAACAAATCACACTTCAACTATCAAGCAAAAAAGTCGCTGGGAAATCAAATAATAGTGCCCTGTGTTTCACGAGAGCTTGTTTTTCAAAATTCGGCATGAACTCAACAGGATCAGGTATATGATACTTTTCTAGCAGACCAGTGTTACGGAGGTAAAGTGGCAGACCAAGCAGAAACTTTAAATATTTGCAAAAGCCTGAACGGATTCGCAACATATCCGAATTCGATAGCCAATGCCAAACGGGTGAGATGTAGTGAGCAAAGTCGCCCACCATTTCTCCAAACGTATCCAATCAAAATTTGGGGATGGGTACTTTGTTCAATGTAATTGAAAGGTCCAGAAATAAAGATCCTGGATATAGGTCCAGTATGACAACCCTCCACGACCCTCAGGGGAAAACTTGTAAGTCATGCCCTGGGGCTTAGTAATGTTTATATATAAAGGGTCATCACATAAACTTTGAATGGGGATCACTGTATTGATAAACAGTAATTCTAGTGTCTTTTTTATATTGAAAATAATCAAAGGGTTGATACCCCCCACCCCTAAAAAACCTCTCATTTTCCCGATATGCATCTCATAGAAATTTTGAGATGACCATTTGTTATCTTAGAAACTTTGAAAAAGGTTCATTCGATTTGAAATTGAAAGCGCTAGTGCTCGTTTTATTAGTCAAAGGTGATTGGAGGGCAACAAACTTTCCCACACCCACCAATTCCCAAAACATATCTAATCAAAATTTTGAGAGAGATATTTTGTTCCGCATAGTTGAAAGATCTGGAAAGTATAGCTTTGGCAATTCCCATAACTTCTCAAGACCAGAACATAATTTGCACTTTACTGAAAAAATGGCTGTGGATTGTCAGTTTAGTGTGCATATACTGATATATATTCCTTGAAGCTTTAATAATTTTATTTCTTAAAATTAAAATGTCAAAACATTTTAAATGTATTTTCTCGTTTAATGTCGTAGGATGAACGTATTGGAAGAGCTTTTGAGTTTTCAACGGGAGAGTGAACGTAAAACAGATATTTTTGTTTATAAGAAAACAAGACACAAAAGTTTGTTCTGAAATAAGATTAATAACTGATAATTATACATTATAGCTATTATAGGTATCAAGCTATTATATTAAGAAATTGGTTCTTTGATGATCTATATTACTGATATTTTGAGATAGTCATTTGTTCGTAAGCAGTCCGAAGATCACATAGCAAGGCCTTTGGGGTTGACAAAATCCCAAAGTCTGGGGGCCAGGAATGTTTGCTATGCCCAGGGGGCATATAAGCTTTTTTTTATGGAAGGCGTGGCTATTTGAACTTCACAGGAAGCTTTTTTAATTGGAAATGTGAAGTTCCACTTCCCCTTTCAGAGTCAATATTTGATGTAGGACGACTATCGCCCCTCTCCCTTACAACTTTTTTTCCCAAACACATCCAATCAAAATTGTGAGATAGTTATTTTGTTCACACTAGTCCAAAGAGTTTTAACAATTGCTTCAAGATGTACACAGGTAGTATGGCATTAATTACTCCTATTAGAACATCATTTGCAAAACCATATTAGAACATTATTTGCATAGCTGGTTCACCGAGCAATTAGATCTGGTCATAGACCTTCCCCATTAGCAAAGTACAAGAGATACATATTTTGTATACTTATAGGAGTACATATTCTGCTCGTGCTCGTTAAGGCAGGACGGACTCGCAAAGAATCTTCCTATACCTCCCATGTTAAACATTTGGAATTTGCCTGACGTTCCTGAATTAGTAATTTTGGCGGTTTTTATGTCAATAGAAGTAAAAAAAATCTGGTGAATATTTTGGCATCATCAAATTTTAAAGCCGACAATTATTTTTTTGTAATTCCAAAATAATTATAAAACCTGTTTCGGGTTTGCTATGCTTGACATTGTTGTTGTGGGGTATCAAAAAATAGAGCAAAAAATTTTCTATTCATCAATAAGAAACTTTTTTCTATAATATATACCTCCTGGCTGCAGTCCCTTCAAATACTTTACATATTTTTGTTCCGAAATCAAAATTTCCCCTCAAAAGGTTAGATTGAGCTGTAATCGGAACATCTAAGAATGCAAAAATTACACCAAGGGGCTAACCACTCGGATTGTTCAGGAGCGATTCAGTCAAGCATTATTTAGTTGTAACCTGTTTAAACAGTCTAGAGAAGAAGTAAGGTGCAGACACCAAACTGCCGGTTAATAAATATATAAAAAAAATTGTATTGTATAGACAATTAAGGATAAGCTGCGTCTAACCCTAGAGATAAATTGAACACAGCACAAGGGCCGAATAAGAAGCAAAGATTTTATTTTAAAAAGATTGATCTATCGTTTTGGTTTAATTAAAATAAATTCAGGACAAATTTATGTATTGTAGTATAAGTAAAATTTTGCATAATCTTCGTACTGAAATAAGAATTAAAAATATATAAAACAAGCTAATTAATAACTAATGAATGAAACAAAATAACTAATGAACGAAACAAAATGTCCCCAGAATATTTAAATTTGTTATAGCAAGACCCGAGTCTTGCTGTTTGTAGCAAACTACAAAAGCAGTCAATGACCAGTCTCAAGTCCAAGGCCTTTCCAAGAAACAATGCGACCCCTTGGTAAATAAACCCCAATAAAAATTACCCATACTAAAGCAGTCAAATGACCAGTCTCAAGTCCAAGGCCTTTCCAAAAAACAATTCAACCCCTTAGTAAGTGAATCCCGATAAAAATGGTCAAAGCCCTAATAAAATTCTTATATAGTTCTTATTATTGACCACAGTAACATGGGAAAAAAAGAAATATGCGAGGGCTCCATTTGCCAAATGTGAAAAGTTGAAATTAAATTATCGGGCTAGAGGCAGACCGCGTTTACCAAAATATTTGTTAGAAGACTTAACGGAAGCTTCGGTTCACGACGAATCAAGTTCCGAAGGATTTGGAACAAATTCCCCTTTTGTGTTGAAAGTTATCACTTCTGGAAGAAATTTGGGTTCAGACCATCTAAAAGGCTCACGCTGGATTGTGGATCTGCCTTAACTTTTTGAAAATTATGAAAAGCTCGTGATTCGCCACATGTAAGTTTTTTCTTTGTCTTTCATTTTACGTCATTGATTTACTGCTATCAAAATTATTAGGATGGGGAATTATCCTGGGTTGCAATTAATACAACTTGTACCTTATTAATTCTTGACAATTGTCTTTTCTGCTATAGAGAAAGAATGTTCGATAACTTTTAAAGATATTTTCATCCCAAAACAACAGAACGCTCCGACGGTATCTACTTAGGTTGGTTTAATTTCACTATTGTTGGTTTTACCAACAATTTAAAGCTTATATAGAACAATCGGCAGTTGTTTCGCTATTTCTTTAGCAATCTCATCTTCGTACTCAAGTTCTGGCTCTTCTCTTGTCATATTTCACGGGTTATCTATCACATTTTTTTCAAATTACGATTTAGACAAGACAAGATTTATTTCTAGAAAACGGCTATCACAAGCCCAAAAGGGCCAAATTCACACTTTAGTGTCAATAAAAAAAAAATGGTGAATGCCAATCAGTAATAAATATCAAACCAGTTTAAACTCATAAAATTGCAATCAGTAAAAAAGTCAAACCATAAAAAGTCGTAAATTAAAACCGGGAAAACAAATTTAAACAAAATGACAATTTAGTTTACCTTGCAAGAATTGTAAAGTTTGCAGTTGCAAAATAAGCATTAAAACTACAAGTTACAAGTGGAGTGATAAGAGGGTTAGTAATTTAAAACTTCAAATATGTGAAGGATGAACGTTCTTCTATATCTTTCAGTGGAAACTCTTATTGGGGCAAGAAGGGGGATTTTTGTTGAATTAGAACGTTGGGCAGTGGCGAATGCAGGAGGCACCCTCCCCCTGATATAGTAGTAGATTTGTGGTTGGGACCGCTTGCTCTGGTTCTCTTAGGGACGAATTTTTTTTATTTGGTTTTTAATAGTCGAGATTTTAGTAAGTTTTTAATTATTAAGGCTGTTTCTTTTTGCAAACAAGTTTGAAACAAGGTTTCAGTTACTTTTTACAGTCTCTATTAGATTTTTATTAATGACACATATCCCCAAAAAGTATTTAATTAAATTTAAGACTATCAAGGGGATCTGTCCGTATTACCACAAATGCCAACTGGGAGATTTCATTCGCAAGAAGGGGAGATTTAAAATTCCGACTTAATCCGCTGCTAATAGCAACAATAAGAAAGCATTATATTTCTATTTCTTTGTTCTATTTTTCCTGCTACACCATCAAACGAACTGTTACTTAATGTTTAATCAACAATTAGTTCCAAAGAATGTATGATACCAAAATATGGTACTAATTTTTTTTTGACAATACAAAGTTTAAGTTACTCGCTATAGTCGCCAGAAGTGCAAATACTAAAAATTATGCAGAAAAGATTAAATATACTATTTTTTTGTAGAGGGTGAACAACCTTTTAATTATGTTTTATGGCGAGGTGTTTCTTATAAACTTACTTTTTTTGTATCAATATTTCTAATTGACTTTAATTTCAATAGAACTCATCAGATTTTATATTAAATTAAAGTCCATGTCCACTACCCACCCACGACTTAGAAATTGTTGCAGTTCCCTTTAAATTGCTGGTATTTGTTTGTCCACAAGTTTATCGGATTAATCTTTCATGAACACCCCCCCCCCCCCCAAAAAAAAAAATCCTAGATCCGCCCCTGACGTGGCGGGTGGGTAAATATTGATTAGGGAAAAGAGAAGTAGTACAAGGGTTATGCACGATATTGTTGGCAAAATAATAAAGAAATTTTTACTCTCATTTCCTTAACGGTGACTAGATTTGCTCTCCGAAGAAGGGAAATGTAAGGCCCTTTAACCTGTTTGAAAATAATTCCTAGACACGTTTTTTGAACTGCCTCTATTCTGTCCCACAGTTCATTGGACATGCCAGAATGGCAAACAGAAAAACAGAAAAAAAAAACACGAAAAAAAATGTATTAATCCAAAAACGTTCAGAAATAAAATGAAAAAAAAACAAGTTTTTTAACTGAAAGTAAGGAGCGACATTAAAACTTAAAACAAGCAGAAATTACTCTGTATATTAAAAGGTTTTCTCCCTTCTCAACGCTCTGCTCCTTACGCTAAAGTTTTTTACTGTTTTAAAAAGTAAACTTGAGAAAAAGAGTCAAACTTTAGCGTAAAGAGCAAGGTGTTGAGGGAGGAAAAGCCCCTTTGATATACGGAGTAATTTCTGTTCGTTAATTTTGCTCCTTACTTTCAGTTAAAAAACTTCTTTTTATCATTTTATTTCCAACATAAAGCGAACTTACCAGTAGAGGTAATTTCGAACAGTTCGTGGCAACGAAATGTAGTAAGGAGCGACCCGGCTCAATAGTAACCAAAGCTCTAAAAAACAGAATTTTGATATCAAGAGTTACATCTCAAGAATCGCACTTTTATGCCGATTTTAAATATGTGAGTTTCATCATCAAGTTTAGTCTTACCCATCAAAAGTTACGAGCCTGAGAAAATTTACCTTATTTTTGAAAATGGGGGAACCCCCCTAAAAGTCATTTAATCTTAAAGAAAATAACACCATCAGATTCAGCGTATCACAGAACCTGATTGTACAAGATTCAAGCTCCTATCTACAAGAATGTAGAATTTTGCATATTTTGCCAAAACACAAATCCCAGATGCGTGTTTATTTATTTAATTCTTTTTTCCAAGGGTGATTGTACCGACCCAGTGGTCCAAGAATCTTGCGAGAGGGCTCATTTGAACGGAAATGAAAAGTTCTAGTGCCCTTTCTAAAAGACCAAACAAATTGGAGGGCACCTAGGCCCCCTCCCATGCTCATTTTTTCCAAACGTCGTCCGATCAAAATCCTGATATAGCCATTTTATTCAGCATAGTTGAAAAACCTTATAACTATGTCTTTCAGGACTCCCCCAAAGTCCCCATGGTAGAAGCTGCAAGTTAAAAACTTTGACCAGTATTTGCAGATAGTAATGATTGTTGGGAAGTGTACAGACGTTTTAGTGGGATTTTTTGGTTGGAAGGAGGGGTAGAGAAGAGGGGGTTATGTGGGGGAAATTTTCCACGGAGGAATTTGTCATGGGGAGGAAACATTTCCATGAATGGGAGGGGGCAGGATTTTCTAGCATCATTTAAAAAAGCAATGAAAAAATAAATGTGAAAAAGTGTTTTCAACTGAAAGTAAGGACCAGCGGTAAAACTTAAAACGAACAAAAAATATTACACATATAAGGGGTTCATTTCCTCCTAATCTATCACTCTTTACGCTAAAGTATTTTTTAGTAATTTCAACTATTTATTCTACGATCTTTGTGATTCAGGGGTCATTCTTAAGGATTTAGGACAAAATTTAAGCTTTGGTGTAATGAGCGAGGTATTGACAAGTGGGCGAGCCCCCCTTATATACGTAATAGATACCTGCGAATATAGAAGTTCGTTAGGTAAGCTACCTCGTAAGTTACGTATATCTTTACTAATGAAAACCATCGTAAAATACTAAGCTCTAGTTGCCTTTTTAAGAACAAAAAATTGGAGAGCAGCTGGGCCTCCTTCCCCGCTCATTTTTCTCAAAATCGTTCGATCAAAACTATGAGAAAGCCGTTTAACCAAAAAAAATAAAAATTCAAATTTCGTTTTAATTATTCATCTGCACAGAGCCGAAATCAAAACATGGATTAACTAAAAAACGTTCAGAAATTAAATAAAAAACGAATTTTTTTAAATGAAAGGAAGGAGTAACATTAAAACTTAAAACAAACAGAAATTACCCAGTATATGAAAGGGTTGTTCCCTCCTCAACGCCCCGCTCTTTACGCTAAAGTTTTTACAGTATTAAACAGTAGAGTTGAGAGAAAGAGTCAAACTTTAGGGTAAAGAGTGGGGTGTTTAGGAGGAAACAGCCTCTTTCACATACGGGATAATTTCTGTTCGTTCTAAGTTTTATTGTTGCTTCTTACTTTCATTAAAAATACTTGTTTGTTTATCTAATCATTAAAAAGTACGGATAAAGGTTCTGAAAGAATGTCTGCAAAGGCTTTAAAGGATTTGAGATACAAACTAGCCAATTTGATCCTCCTAACTCATAAAAGCATATTGGTATTTTTAATCGTACTAATAAGAACTTAGTGGATTACTCGAATAAAAATCTAAATGATAGTTGAGATGCAACTGAACTTGGGGCACGGATTTTTACTTTGAATTTGATTTTAGGGAGTCAAGTGAGACTTATTTTTCTTGGAATTTGGTTAGTATTTCCCTTGGAATTTGGTAAATCGACACGCGTCTATTTATAGGGCATTTCCTGTCATGCCCCAAAGGATTTTGTAAGGTTTTGAAATACTTGGCTTTCCTGATTGGTAGTTCCAGGACAGTTTTTGGCTTGGTTACATACATAAATAAAATTGGGTGGTTTAATCTACAATGAAATACAACAAACTTTCGGTTAGATCGTATAATTTCCACTTCTCACCCATTTCTAGCTATATTTTATATTTTCTTCCATATTTTAATTACCCTATATCGCTCACTGCTCTACATACTACCTATCCTTTTTGAAGCTATAGCACTTTCCTTTCTACCAAAACAATAAAATCGCTATTTTACTATTTTACTTCCTCACAACCAATTAGCATTTTATTTACAGGTGCCAAGACATCAGTTTGGTTTCAAATATGATGTTTTCTAAAGAATATAGAGCTGGATTGCGCTCAAGACTCATCTTCAAATGCGAATCATGTCATGAGGAAGCCACAATTCACACAGAAAAACCCCTTGCTCCTCGAAGGCTTACAAAAAAAGACTCAACAAAAACTGTAGTCAAAAAACGGAAAAGGACTGATTTTGATAGTGTGAATACTATCAGAAAGAAACAAAAAACAGAAACAGGAACAGTAAGTGTCAACAAAGAGGTAGTGGTTGGTGCAATAAATGGTGGAATGACTCACGCCCAGGTTCAAGAACTTTTCTCTACCATTGGAATAAATACCCCATCTCAAAAAGTCTTTACGAAATTTGAGAAAGAAATTTGCGTAGAATTGGAAAAAGTTCTCCATGACTATCTTATCGAAAATGGGAAAACCGAGCGAAGGATGGCACTGGAAGCAGGTGAGAAAATTCACCCAAATGGAGCTGTAGAGACATGTGATATAGCCGATGGAAGCTGGTGTACACGAAGTTATGGGAATAGGTATCGTGCACTCTCAGGCTGTGGAGTGGTGATAGGTTTCTATTCGAAGAATCTCTTAAATCTAGGAATTAGGAACAAATATTGCTGTAATTGCGAGAAATACAGGCATCAAGTAAATAGATCTGTTCCTGAGCATACATGTTTTATGAACTGGCAGGGGCCCAGTACAGGTATGGAGTCAGATATATTAGTTGACGCATTCCGAATAGCAACATCCATGCACAATCTAAGATATACTCGATTTGTTGCCGACGGCAATTCAAGTACCCATTCTGAAACTGTAGCAAGGGCACCATATGGCAGAAATATAGAAAAAATTGAGTATGCTAATCATGCGTGCAAATGCTTGAAAAACAGACTATATAAGAAGCAGCATGAAAATGCCGAATGCAGAAGATTTCTTGTTGCCGCAAGAAAAAAGAAAAATCCGTCAAAGTAAAAATCCGTGCCCCAAGTTCAGTTGCATCTCAACTATCATTTAGATTTTTATTCGAGTAATCCACTAAGTTCTTATTAGTACGATTAAAAATACCAATATGCTTTTATGAGTTAGGAGGATCAAATTGGCTAGTTTGTATCTCAAATCCTTTAAAGCCTTTGCAGACATTCTTTCAGAACCTTTATCCGTACTTTTTAATGATTAGATAAACAAACAAGTATTTTTAATGAAAGTAAGAAGCAACAATAAAACTTAGAACGAACAGAAATTATCCCGTATGTGAAAGAGGCTGTTTCCTCCTAAACACCCCACTCTTTACCCTAAAGTTTGACTCTTTCTCTCAACTCTACTGTTTAATACTGTAAAAACTTTAGCGTAAAGAGCGGGGCGTTGAGGAGGGAACAACCCTTTCATATACTGGGTAATTTCTGTTTGTTTTAAGTTTTAATGTTACTCCTTCCTTTCATTTAAAAAAATTCGTTTTTTATTTAATTTCTGAACGTTTTTTAGTTAATCCATGTTTTGATTTCGGCTCTGTGCAGATGAATAATTAAAACGAAATTTGAATTTTTATTTTTTTTGGTTAAACGGCTTTCTCATAGTTTTGATCGAACGATTTTGAGAAAAATGAGCGGGGAAGGAGGCCCAGCTGCTCTCCAATTTTTTGTTCTTAAAAAGGCAACTAGAGCTTAGTATTTTACGATGGTTTTCATTAGTAAAGATATACGTAACTTACGAGGTAGCTTACCTAACGAACTTCTATATTCGCAGGTATCTATTACGTATATAAGGGGGGCTCGCCCACTTGTCAATACCTCGCTCATTACACCAAAGCTTAAATTTTGTCCTAAATCCTTAAGAATGACCCCTGAATCACAAAGATCGTAGAATAAATAGTTGAAATTACTAAAAAATACTTTAGCGTAAAGAGTGATAGATTAGGAGGAAATGAACCCCTTATATGTGTAATATTTTTTGTTCGTTTTAAGTTTTACCGCTGGTCCTTACTTTCAGTTGAAAACACTTTTTCACATTTATTTTTTCATTGCTTTTTTAAATGATGCTAGAAAATCCTGCCCCCTCCCATTCATGGAAATGTTTCCTCCCCATGACAAATTCCTCCGTGGAAAATTTCCCCCACATAACCCCCTCTTCTCTACCCCTCCTTCCAACCAAAAAATCCCACTAAAACGTCTGTACACTTCCCAACAATCATTACTATCTGCAAATACTGGTCAAAGTTTTTAACTTGCAGCTTCTACCATGGGGACTTTGGGGGAGTCCTGAAAGACATAGTTATAAGGTTTTTCAACTATGCTGAATAAAATGGCTATATCAGGATTTTGATCGGACGACGTTTGGAAAAAATGAGCATGGGAGGGGGCCTAGGTGCCCTCCAATTTGTTTGGTCTTTTAGAAAGGGCACTAGAACTTTTCATTTCCGTTCAAATGAGCCCTCTCGCAAGATTCTTGGACCACTGGGTCGGTACAATCACCCTTGGAAAAAAGAATTAAATAAATAAACACGCATCTGGGATTTGTGTTTTGGCAAAATATGCAAAATTCTACATTCTTGTAGATAGGAGCTTGAATCTTGTACAATCAGGTTCTGTGATACGCTGAATCTGATGGTGTTATTTTCTTTAAGATTAAATGACTTTTAGGGGGGTTCCCCCATTTTCAAAAATAAGGTAAATTTTCTCAGGCTCGTAACTTTTGATGGGTAAGACTAAACTTGATGATGAAACTCACATATTTAAAATCGGCATAAAAGTGCGATTCTTGAGATGTAACTCTTGATATCAAAATTCTGTTTTTTAGAGCTTTGGTTACTATTGAGCCGGGTCGCTCCTTTTCAGATCTTTCAATTACGTTGAACAAAATGGCTTTTTCAACTTTTTGATTGGATGCTTTTGGAGAAATTGTGAGCGTGGGAGGAGATGTTAGTGTCCCTCTAACCACTTTAGACTATTAAAAAGAGCACTGTACCTTTCTATGAGGGGATTATACGATCACCATTTCTATATATATATATATATATATATAGCTTATATGCCCTCAGGGCTTAACTTACAACCCTGGCTGTGAGGGCTTTGGGCGGTTGTCCTCTTCAAAGACATAATTTTCGAATCTTTCGGTTACGTTGAACAAAATGGCTTCCTCAACTTTTTGATTGGATGTTTTTGGAGAAATTGTGAGTGTGGGAGGAGATGTTAGTGTCCCTCTAACCACTTTAGACTATTAAAAAGAGCACTGTACCTTTCTATAAGGGGATTATACGATCACCCTTTCTATATATATATATATATATATATAGCTTATATGCCCTCAGGGCGTAACTTACAACCCTGGCTGTGAGGGCTTTGGGCGGTTGTCCTCTTCAAAGACATAATTTTCGAACCTTTCGGTTACGTTGGACAAAATGGCTTCCTCAACTTTTTGATTGGATGTTTTTGGAGAAATTGTGAGTGTGGGAGGAGATGTTAGTGTCCCTCTAACCACTTTAGACTATTAAAAAGAGCACTGTAACTTTATATAAGGGGATTATATGATCACCTTTTCTATATATATATATATATATATATATATATATATATATATATATATATATATATATATATATATATATATATATATATATATATATATACCTTATATGCCCTCAGGGCGTAACTTACAACCCTGGCCGTGAGGGCTTTGGGCGGTTGTCATCTTCAAAGACATAATTTCCGGACCTCCGGACCAAAGCCCTCACAGCCAGGGTTGTAAGTTACGCCCTGAGGGCATATAAGCTATATATATATATATATATATATATAGAAAGGGTGATCGTATAATCCCCTTATAGAAAGGTACAGTGCTCTTTTTAATAGTCTAAAGTGGTTAGAGGGACACTAACATCTCCTCCCACACTCACAATTTCTCCAAAAACATCCAATCAAAAAGTTGAGGAAGCCATTTTGTTCAACGTAACCGAAAGATTCGAAAATTATGTCTTTGAAGAGGACAACCGCCCAAAGCCCTCACAGCCAGGGTTGTAAGTTAAGCCCTGAGGGCATATAAGCTATATATATATATATATATATATAGAAATGGTGATCGTATAATCCCCTCATAGAAAGGTACAGTGCTCTTTTTAATAGTCTAAAGTGGTTAGAGGGACACTAACATCTCCTCCCACGCTCACAATTTCTCCAAAAGCATCCAATCAAAAAGTTGAAAAAGCCATTTTGTTCAACGTAATTGAAAGATCTGAAAATTATGTCTTTGCAGATGACAACCGCCCAAGGCCCTCACAGCCAGGGTTGTAAGTTACGCCCTGAGGGCATATAAGCTATATATATATATATATATATATAACAACCCTCGAAAGCCAAAAGAACTGAAAACCTGTTTTACTCACAATTAGTCTCAACAAATCGCGTCAAAAAATAAGAGAATGGATGTTTTACTCAAAATTTGTATTGGAATTCTAGAATTGACCTCATAAAACCCAAATTCTTTTCTAAATATTGCTGAGTCATCAACAATGAACAATTAATTTTTGATTCCTGTTCATCGCACTTTTCTGGGGTTTTTTTCCTCTTTTTAATTACTGCCAATGTTAAAAAAGTACGGTTAAAACTCTGGAATTAACATTATTAGACTAGGAACAGTCTATGGTGTCCTTACCAGCTTTTAGAACTGGACCTAGGAACTGAAGGAGGAGAGACAAGTGCGCTTGGTCGCACAGCCAGATGGTGGAAATACAAGCCAAAGAGAAACATTATGAACAAAACAGTAATTTTTTGTTTGAAATTGTCTACATTATAATACTTGAGCGTTTTTCCAAGTGTAATTATACGTTTTCAGTAATGGCTAGTTTTTCCCTCCTGTTCTGTATGAAGAGTTTACTTAGGCATTAGGCTGAGGGAGAAATATAATAGGCGGGTGAAACTTAGATGATTGTTTGCTGTTCAGTTAGGTTGAATTCCCAATTAGTGATTTTAAAAATCACAGGAGGCCCTAATTCACAAAATATTGTATGGCATATATAGTTTTTCTATATGCACAAGCAAAAGTTATTGACATAGATGAAAAATAAATCTAAAATAGAGAAAAAAATTAAAACAATTACTCAAATTATACTTAAAATGAACAGAAATTGGTACAAACAGGAGCTTTGATACCCCCTCCTAACTCTAAACATTCAAAAATATGTTGTGATATTCGTGCTCCACTAAAAAAAGATGTGTTTTAACCAAAACTTTATAGTTATGGCATTGAAACAAAATGGTTAAAATTTAAATCGCTGAGATTTCCATAAATTAATATCATTACATATTATACGTTTGTTTACTTTTTGATTAGTTCTTTCCAGTAATCTTGATGAATATTGCAGTGTTTTTTTTTCGATTTTCAAAAAAAATTAAAGCGAGCTCTTGAAATACAAATTGTATTTAACAAACGCAAATGACACTACACATTTTTGAAGAAGCAACATCTTAGGTACAGTTTCATGTGTTAAAACAAAATTTAGAATCATGCTGTGGGTGATGTTGAACTAACCAAAAGACAATATTTGCATCATAGTACTACTGCTTCTATTAGTACAATTACTACTACTGCAACTATTAATATTACTGCTACTACTATTACTGCTACTAAAGATATGACTACTACTGTTAACTTTATTCCCACTACTCCTATTATAACTACTGGTGCTACTACTACTACTAATAAATCTAACAAGGCGAAAGTTTTGGGCAATATTATAACGGCGTTAAAATACACTATCGAATTCGAATACACTATGCCTATATAGGTTGTCAAGAGGACGTATCAATAATGCTTTTGGACCGGTTGATAGTATTAAGTTAAAGATTTCATCAAAGATGTTGGAAAGTCTCATCAGGTTGAAAGGGATATTAAAAAAAAAAAAAAAAAAAAAAAAAAAAAAAAAAAAAAAAAAAAAAAAAAAAAAAAAAAAAAAAAAAAAAAACAAGATGCTGTTTGCATACTGCTACTAATCTTACTACAACTATTGCTACTACAAAAGGCAAGGACATTAAGGTGAAAATTTCGAGAAATATTTAGGCGGATGCTGAACTAAATCAAAACGAACTATGATCATGTAGATTGTTACTAAACCTTTATCACAATAAAGATTTAAATTACTAAGTTAGACCTTTCAGGTTAAGTCGTGACAGATTTCGACCGAGCCAGAAGTCAATATTTATAAACTTTTGATATTATTTCTACGTTTACTGTAACTAATGACACTCACGGCATTAAGTTGAGACGATTGTGGGGGGGGGGTCAATGAAACGAAAAAGTATACCCATACAAATATTAACAGGGCATATAAGCAACATTATTGGCGGTGCTGCTTTATCATAGCAAGTAATATCATTGATATTTTAAAGCACGTAATTTGATTGGAAATTCGAAGTTCTAGCACCCTTTTTAAGATTAAAAAATGATTGTAAGGCAATCAGCATTCCTCTTTGTCTCATAATTTTCTAAGCACTTCCCATCAAAATTTAAGATATCTTAAGATATCCTGGTCAGCTGAACGGTCTTATAGCTGTATCTCTAGAGCTATTGCGTGGGTTAACCCCCCATAGCTATGCAATTTGCCCATTATGTTTAAAAATTAAATATTGCCGTACGATGAAATCAAATTTACGTTTAGATGCTGATTGCCAATAAGATATCTCAACAAAATCCCAAGAACGATTGGGGGTATTGTGTTCAAGTTCTGAGGATACTTCTATTACTAGTTTTGCTCTTAAAATTTAACTAAATCAAAAAAATGTAAGTGTGTTCAAGCTCTCAAAGAGCAGACATAGATTTTTTTGCAAATGGCATCAAGTTTTTTTTCAAGTCAACTAGAGGAGGCATAAAAACTAAATTAAAAACTACTACTTGTATTTGGACTTTTCAAAGGGTGTATGTTGTTAAAAAATTAAGCAAAGAGAAAACAGGTTTTAGTTTCGACAAAGCAGTGAATAAAAAATAAAATATAAAACAAAACTACACTTTAACTAAAAAAATAAAAATTATCCAAATATTTCAGCCCCAGGTCCAGGAACTTTTCTCAATAAAAAAAAAAATTACGAACGACAAAAAATAAGAAAAAATGTTTTTTTAAAAACATGACACAAAAAAAAACTAAACGCACGAAAAAACAATAAATAAATAAGAACAAACATTATAAACGAAATTATCTTATTTATTTATGTTTTTTTGTTTGTTTTTTCGTGTGTAGTTGTCTTGGTTTTTTTGTGTTATGTTTTTTTTCTTCTTTTTGTCGTTTGTAATTCTTTTCCGTTGAGAAAGGCTCCCAGACGTGGGGTTGAAATATTTGGGTTATTTTTATTTTTTAGTTAAAGTGTAGTTTTGTTTTTATATTTTATTTTTTGTTCACTGCTTTGTCGAAATTAAAACTCATTTTCTATTTACTTAATTTTCGTAAATGGAAAAGCAGTGTGGTCTAAAAAATTATTTATGTTGTTAAAAATTGTTGAAAAATTTTCTCCAGTCTACAAATAGTAGGTCAAACTGTAAAATTTCAAAGAAAACAAAAAAAGATTTAATCTAATATTTTCTTTTCACCTGAAAAAACTATGTAAATATCAAACAAACATAAATTAGTTAAAAAAAACTTTTTCCGCAAATTAAGTTTTAAATAAGTTAAAATAAAATCAAATAACCTACCAAGCGTAAAACTACCACAAGTCAGTAATAATGAATAAATAAAAACCAGAACGAACAAAAATTACAATAAATAACCAAGATAAACTCAAAACAAACAGAAATTCAAATTAGAAGAGCTCAAAACCCCTATCCCTTCCCAAGGCAAGAATATAATTTGCACTATACTGAAAAAAAATAAATTTTAAACGTTTTTACTTTAATGACTTTAATAAATCAAATATTATTAACATGTTATGGAATAAATATCAGTACATGGATGTTAAACTGACAATGCACATTTATTTGAATTTTTTTTCAATAAAGTGCAAAGGTTGAGACGAGAAAGAGAGAAAGGTTGAGATGACTAAAACACATTCTGCGGATCAAGGATGACAGATTGTCGAAGATTATCTTTTTGGCCAACCATCTAAGGCTAAGTGGAAAGCAGGTCGTCTGAGATCGGGCTTGAAACATATGGTAAAGAAAAGTTTAAGAGAAATAGGAGCTTCCTTGGAGGGCATAAAGAGGGAGACTTTTAATGAATTAGGATTGCAAAGGAGTGTGAGTAGGTTTGCTGGATTTAGGCAGTTTGGTACTGCGGCCAATTGCTAGTAGTTGTAGCAGTAAAGAAATATAAATATCAAAGTGTAGCTGTCAACACTCTAAATTTGATTTTAAAATGTATTTTAGAAAACTTTATTTTTTACTTTGGAAGGGCCTTCGGGTTCAACCAACACTTGTGAATTCTTGCTGGACAATCCATTTTGATCTGAAACCATTTGGATAAGCTGTTTTGGCCATGTTGGGCAATTACATCCGTCTGGATTACTGCGGCAAGTACAACTGATCCCACAGCAAAATCGGTTAAAACAACACACTCCCTGAAAGGAGAAAAATTATTAAATAGGAATAGGTCATTTCATAGTTTTCCGTTAGAAAAATGGGCCGTTCCAGGCTCTGATAAACAAAAAAAAATGGTAAATTAGCTGCTATTTTGGATTCTTCTGAAAAATTTTCAAACGTTTAAATAGTAGACAAAGTGTGATTCACATCTTTGCTTCCTTTTATCTTACAGTATCTCTACCAATTGAACAGAAATCTTCAATATTACCAGATATCTCATGAGCACATTGTAAACAAAGCTTAAGAAGTGTAATCAAACAGTTCGTGGTAACGAACTGTAGTAAGGAGCGACCCGGCTCAATAGTAACCAAAACTCTAAAAAATGGAATTTTGATACCAATAGCTACATCAAAAGAATCGCATTTTAATGCTGATTTTAAATATTTAAGTTTCATCAAGTTTAGTCTTACCCATCAAAAGTTACGAGCCTGAGAAAATTTGCGTTATTTTAGAAAATAGGGGGAAACGCCCCCTAAAAGTCATAGAATCTTAACGAAAATCACACCATCAGATTCAGCGTATCAGAGAACCCTACTGTAGAAGTTTCGAGCTCCTATCTACAAAAATGTGGAATTTTGCATTTTTTGCCAAAAGGCAGATCACGGATGCGTGTTTATTTGTTTTTTTGTTGTTTTTTTTTGTTTTTTTTCCCCAGGGGTGATCGTATCGACCCAGTTGTCCTAGAATGTTGCAAGAGGGCTCATTCTAACGGAAATGAAAAGCTCTAGTGCCCTTTTTAAGCGACCAAAAAAATTGGAGGGCTTCTAGGCCCCCTCCCACGCTAATTATTTTCCCAAAGTCAACGGATCAAAATTCTGAGATAGCCATTTTATTCAGCGTAGTCGAAAAACCTTATAACTATGTCTTTAGGGACGACTTACTCCCCCACAGTCCCCGTGGAGGGGCAACAAGTTACAAACTTTGACCAGTGTTTACATATAGTAATGGTTATTGGGAAGTATACAGGCGTTTTCAGGAGGATTTTTTTGGTTTGGGGGAGGGGTTGAGAAGAGGGGGATATGCTGGGGGAACTTTCCTTCGAGAATTTGTAATGGGAGAAGAAAATTTCCATGAATGGAGAGCAGGATTTACTAGCATTATTTAAAAAAAAAAACAATTAAAAAATAAAAGTGAAAAAGCTTTTTCAGCTGGAAGTAAGGAACAGCAATAAAACTTAAAACAAACAGAAACTATTACCCATATGAGGGGCTCACCTCCTTCTAATACCTTGCTCTTTACGCTAAAGTATTTTCAGTAATTTCAACTACTTATTCTACGGCTTTCGTGATTCAGGGGGTCATTCTTAATGAATTGGGATAAAATTTAAGCTTTAGTGTAAAGAGCGAGGTACTGACAATGGGGCGAATCCCCTCATATATGTAATAAAAACATGAGAATACATAAGTTCTTTGCGTAAGCTAATTTATAAGTTACGTAAATCTTTTACCAATAAAAAGATTCGTAAAAAATTAAAAGTTCTAGTTTCCTTTTTAATTAACCAAAAAATCGGGGGGCAACTAGGCTTCGTCCCCCGCTCTTTTTTTCTCAAAATCATTCGATCAAAATTATGAGAAAGCCATTGAGCCAAAAAAAAATATGCAAATTTTGTTTTGATTATTCCTCTGCAGAGCCAAAATCAAAACATGCATTGATTCAAAAACGTTCAGAAATTAAATAAAAAAAACAAGTTTTTTTAACTGAAAGTAAGGAGCGACATTAAAACTTAAAACGCACAGAAATTACTTCGTATATGAAAGAGGCTGCTTCCTCATCAACGCCCCGCTCTTTACGCTAAAGTTTTTTACTGTTTTAAAAAGAAGAATTGAGAGATAGAGTCAAACTTTAGCGTAAAGAGCGGGGCGTTGATGAGGAAGCAGCCTCTTTCATATACGAAGTAATTTCTGTGCGTTTTAAGTTTTAATGTCGCTCCTTACTTTCAGTTAAAAAAACTTGTTTTTTTTTATTTAATTATCCTAAAAAGCAATTTTTATTCATGTTTATGCTTATGATACAGTGTAGATAAAAAGGACAAGTCACAGGGAAAATTAATTTTCCAAAGCAAAAAGTGGAAAGAGTTGTTTTATGAAGAGACGTAAGTTGCTTATCTTTTAAGCGTGATAAATAATAAACTAATTATAACGACTCCAACAAAGTCGGCTCCCGAATATCACAATAAATCGCTGAGCCACGTAACTACTTTCCTGTCATACAGAATCATACCGAATGTCTTGCAGAATGTTTAGATTTCCTTTTTTATGTAATTTCATCGAAAATCAACTTTCAACATCAAGTCTAAATTTACCAAAAGATGTAAAAACAAACAGGAATTGAAATACAAATCAGAAAGTCTTCTGGAAATTAATTTGCCTTCCACTACTTTTAACGTATATCGAATCAAACTATCCTTTTACTCTATATTACCAAAATCAATCTCTTGCAACCAGAATTCAAATGACTCCAAACTCGACTATTTAACTTTTTTTTTAGTCATAGGTAGTTAAGTGACACCGCCTCAAAAGTTAATTTATTCTTTTATCCTAATTTGTGAGAACGATATTTTAGTGTTTTTTTCTCGGTTCTAGCTGTAAGAGAAGTGAAATTGCGTAAATTTGGCTAAACACTACAAAAATGTAATATTTCGGTCAATGAATATGTCAGTGTTTCATTAGTTTCATTATAATGAATAATTTCAGAAGAGTCCTTGAACATTCGAGATCAAAAATAATTGGCAGTAAAAATTTTTTAACTTGAATCGATGTTTTTGTTATCCTACGCCATCTTTTCATCTTCACTTATTCTTAGCCTTAGGAACTGAGTCTTCTTAGCATTAATTTCCAAGCCTATTGTAGCATCCTGAACTTGCATATTATCTAAGAGTTCAGTAATTTGGCTCACATTTTCATCTAAAATGCATAAATCATTAGCATAATCTAAGTTCATGAATTTTGTCCTCCCTATTTGATTCTGGTTTTCCCCATTACCTCTCCTGTTCTACTTAAAATGGAGTCTATCAAAACTATCCGTATTAAAAAGAATAGAACACAACCCTACTTCCCTCCAAATTTGATGTAAAACTAGTTACTATCCTCAATTTCAAAGTTAACCCCAGCAGTGTGATTCTCGTACACACCCCTAATCTTTTATTGTGTTTGTCTGGTATACCATACAAGGATAGCGATCAATATTAAAACTTAAAACGATAAGCAAATATTACATAGACGAGGGGTCGTCATCTGTTTTTACTTAAAGCTATATGTGTCTTGAACAGACTTGGAAAGAGCTAATAAAACCAAACTGAACATTTGATACATAATGCTGTTCATTCTTTAAATATACTCAGTTCAGGTAAAATTCTAGTTAATTGACTTCTTGCTATCTTGGAAAAGGTTTAGGTTAGGAAAATGAAACTTTCAGGGATGGGTTTACAGGCTACAGTATGTCCTGGGAAGGTATTTTCAAGTACCTAACTCCACTCCTTCTCCCTCTAGAGGGCCCTGACCTTTGATGACCTTTAAAAATATGTGTATTATAAAACTGAAACCTTGCAAGATAGATCTTCTGCTTAATTGAAGTATAACAAATTGTTTTCAGCTTCATAACTTTGCTCAATCCCATTTTATATGGTTTTAAAGATATGCAAATACATTTCCTAAATTTTGAAAAAAAAAACATTGATATGGCTCAAAATTCTACTCAAATAACAGGAGGTGGGTACTTTAAAATACTTTCACAGTACATACTTTAGCCTGTAGACCCATCCCTGAAAGTTTCACTTGCCTAACCTAAACCCTTTCCAAGATAGCAAGAAGTCAATTAACTAGAATTTTACCCTCAGTTCAGAATACTATTTCTCTGTAATTTTATTTCCATTTCCAATGCTGTAATACCTGGAAAAAAATATTTGTAGTATAGTTAATTTTCAATTAAGTGCCAATGACACACTAGGTTTTAGACTCATACAGTTAGAGAAGGGGGCAGTGGCCTGACTCTTGTTTGCAGTGAAGACAATATTAGTCTTGAAAAGAATTAATAAAATCAAACTAAATTTTTGATATATTATGATATTAATTGTTGAAAGATCATCAGTTCAAAATAGGATTTTTCTGTAATTTTTTTTCATTTCCTATGCTGTAATATCGGGAAAAGAAAATATTTGTAATATAATTAGTTTTAGGTGAAGTGTCAATATCGCAGTAGGTTTTAGACTCTTAGAATTAAGGAATAGGGCATTAGCCTGACTCTTGTTTGTAGTGAAGAGGATATTAGTCTTGAACGGTCTTGAAAAGGACTAATAAAATCAAGCTGATTTTTTTTTTTATTATGACATTAACTGCTGAAAGTTGACTAGTTCAAAATTTTCTTCTACTGTAACTTTATTTTTAATATAATGTTGTAGTAAGTATGAAAGTAAAATATTTGTTATTTAATTTCTTTTCAGTGAAGTACCAATGACAAATTAGGTTTTAGACTTTTACGCTTAGGGAAGGAGGCAGTGCTCAAACTGTTGTTTGTAGTGATTTTTGTTCGATTTAAGCTAGATTAGCATACAAGTTAAAGTTTACTCGTTTTAATATAGATTAATTCATCCATTTTAGTACATGTTGTACATTTGTTTGCTATGATCCTTTATCTAGTTTCTGTTCGTTTTTGGTTTCATTTATGCTTCAATAGTAAAAAGACTTTCTTTAGTTTTAATCTCGATTTGCATATTTAATTTAAGTTTTACTCGTTTCAAAATCTGTTTATTCTTTAATATTAGTACCCGTGGTATGTCTTTTTGCTATTATTATTCATTTTGTATTTCTTCGGTTCTGGTTCCATTGATTTTTTAATAGTAATTTCTGGTCCTTTTGAATTTGAATTATTATACGTTTTATTTTTTTTTCTTGGCATCCTTGCATCTCCAATGAATTGTCAGAAATATTAGAGGCAGTTCAAAAAAGGTGCCTAAGAATTATTTTCGATGAGGGTAAAGTGCCTTACATAAAGTGCCCTTCTTCGAGAGCAAATCTAGTCACCCTTAAGGAAAGGAGAGCACAAATTTCCCTACGTTTTGCCCATAATGCCGTGCATAGCCCTCGTATTACTTCTCTTTTCCCTAGTGGTCATTTACCCACCAAACTCGACCCCCACACTTTGGTTCAAGAAAAATCCCCCTTCTTGCCCCAATAAGAGTTTCCACTGAAAGATAAAGAAGAACGTTCAGCCCTCACATAGTTGAAATTATAAATCAGTAACCCCCCCCCCCCATTCTCACTCTACCTTTATCTTAGAGTTTTACTGTTTATTTTTCAATTGCTTACTTTGTAACGCTTGTCAGATAGACTTTTGTTTAATTTTGTTTATTCCTGTTTTAACTTTACGAGTTTTTATCGATTGACTTTTTATTGATTGCAATTCTATAATTTTGTAATGACACTAAAGTGCGAATTCGACCCTTTTGGGCTTGTGGTTGCCGCTTTTTTGAAATAAAATCTTATCTTATCTTACGTTTAATATGGCCTTTGCTTTTTCCTGAAAAACTTTTTTTTCATGAAGTTTTTTTTTAATGAATTTGTGTTTGTTTGTGATTGCCGTAGTTGCAAGCTTATTAAAATTCCGTATTTCAAAATATTTATATATATATATATATATATATATATATATATATATATATATATATATATATATATATATATATATATATATATATATATATATATATATATATATATATATATATATATATATATATATATATATATATATATATATATATATATATATATATATATTCATTTCAATATTTAAAAATCTATGATAGTATTCCAGTGATGTTATATTTTGTATAAGAGGTTAATACCCTAGCATTGCACAAAAAGTTAATACCCTTAGTCTTTTCGAACAGTCCGGCACAAATGGCCAAAATTGGATCGTTTACAGCGATTGAATGAACGGAGAAAAAGAGATTCAATATATATAACAGAGGTGTTACTAAGTGTGATTCTTTAAATCATTTCATTTGGGACTTAAGAGGAAGAGGATAACTTTGATTTGTATGTTGCCAAAACTAATTTAGCATGTTGTGCGAAGTAAGCATTTTAAAATCATTTTAAGTATGACTGTCATGTGAGAGAGTTTTGTCACTACCCCCCTTCACTAACTGTAAAAGTTTTGAGCCTACTGCGCTATTGGAGATTTAATGAAATCAAGTTATATTACAAATTTTTGCTTTGCACTTATTACAACGTGAAAATAAAACAAAAATACAGAGAAATAAAATCTTGAACTAATAAATTTTTAGCAATTAATATCTTTATATATCAGATATATAGTTTAATTTATTAGTTTTTCCGACATTGTTCAAGACATAGTCAAGGCGTTTGAGTTTCCATAATTACAGCTGCAACTTTTAGCTGTAAGGTCTTGTGTGCCTGATTGTTACCCATTGAATCACTAAATTTCTACTATTTTATTATCTTCATTATAGGGTCCCTTACCCTCTATTTCCTCTCAAAAGGTCTAGAATTAGATTATGGTGAGGATTTAAGCCTCCTAGATAAAAGTGTGAGCAAAATGAATGAACTTTTAGACGTTCTGCGAGTTGAAAATAAGGTTTAAAAATAAGTGTTAACAAGACTAAGTCAATAAGGTCGGGAATGAGTGAAGATGAAAAAGCGACGTTGGGTAACGAAAAGATTGCTCAGGGTGTTTTCACAGGTAAAAGATAAATGTTAAGAAAATGAAGTAACTAAGGGGCTAAGAACTATTGAAGATGAAAAGGTGACGTTCGGTAAAGAAGAGATTTATTAGGTGGACAACTTCACTTGCCTTGAGAGTATCATTGGTAAAGATTGTGGGAGCAATGATGGTGTTAAAAGTAGGATAGCCAAGTCTCAGGCTGATTTTTTACAGCTAAAAAAATGTTTGTAAGAAGAGAAAGATGTGTCTTCAAACCAAGATAAGACTAGACCTACGTTGCCTGAGCAACGTGAAGTGTTACGGCAACCTTTGCCGTAGAGCCGTTTGCCGTAAAGTGTTGCTAGAGCAACACTTTGGTTTTGTTTCTTTGCTATCGGTTAAACGCTGAAGTTGTCTATCGAAGCCTATCGAAGCTTTTACAACGTTATGTTCAAAGAAGAGTGCGATCAGTAATCACATGATCAAAGGCTATTCCTCAGCGTTGAAAAAACAACAATAACAAAAGAATATCGAAAGAAGGGACTAAATTGACTTTGCAGTAAGTTGAACTTCAGCCTTTTCAATCGTAGACATCGTGACGGCAAGACTTGGAACAATATCTTATATAACCTAGTTGGTATTGTAAACCTATCCGTAACTTTTCAGGATCAAAATACCATAGATGACACTCTATTAATTATTACGAAGCTGCCTTGTTGTTTTACGTTATCGTTTGTGCCCGTTGTGTAAACATTTAATTATAGTTTACAGTGAGCATGGGTAGGCTACACCAACTAGCAAAAGTTACAAACCCCGCTTCACTAAAGATGATTGTAGCCTAACAGACGATTATTACTTACAATTCCCGTACATGTCTTACCACTGGAACCAACTCGGTCTTTTCATCAAATACACTGGAAACAAATAATAGGTACACCAAATATCAAAATTTGCAAACCCCTAACTGCCGAAGATGATTATGGTCTAACAGCTGACCAAGTCCCCTGCATGTCTCACAATTGGTATCGGCTTATTTTTGGTTTCTGTGTGTACCCTGCTACTGAAGTTGTCAACCCCTTGAAACTTTCAAACTAGTATATCTCATGAAGAAATTTTTGTATCAAAAAATGGATGACATATACTTTGATCAACTCATCAAGAGCTATCGATTGCCGTCGGAAAAAAAATTCTATCTGTCTTAGTTCAAAAGTTGATTTTTTTGCCGTAGGCTAACTTTCTAACATCACCACTTAGAAAGGAGCAAAGGATAAACTCCAATTTATTTAGCAATGACCGAACTTTTAAAGTTTAAGAGGTACATCTTATAACATTTCTCTACCTCAATCCAAGTCCGAAAAAACAAATGATAAACCCAGCGAAAATCACGGCAGCACTTTCAGGCCCGTGGGAAAATGCCGCTTTTTTGCTTCTGTAAATTTTTCTATTTATCACTCAAAGAAGATATATTGTCTGTGGGGCCAGGTAACTGCCGCATATATTTAACACTTATAGATTTTAGTCCGTCTTCCATTTGAAGTGGTGCCTGCCTGCTTGCCTGCTAGAACGGCTTTTCACTCGAAAGCAGAAACATGGTTTGATGAAACGAAAGTTCGGCTGCACAGCTTCAGACACTCCTCTCTGACATAGGCTAAATAACTCCACTTCACTCCGCACAACATAGGTTCTGGCTCGTGGACAAGCAAAAACCATCCTTTTTGGCCCAAGGCAAGAGTTCTACGGAGCTTTTCAAAATGTAATGCCATATTCATCAATCCGGCCTGGGATCCATACTTTCCGTAAGAACCGCAGAGGTTTTGACCCTTACCAGTTTCCAGGAATAAGCCGACATCGGCGGCATAGGAAAAAAATAACTGGGACAAAACCAAAGTGTTGCTCTCGCAACACAATTAGAATTTTGGAAGCTACAGCGATGATAGTAGTCAAATATTGCTCTGAAGCATGGGTCCTCCAAAACGCGGATGAAAATTTACTAGATGTTTTCCAGAGTAATTGCTTACGAATTATTCTGGAGACTCGGCTGACTGACCGTATTTTAAAAAGTAAGCTGTACGAAAAGTGTGGTTCAGTCTTGCTTTCTAGCGCTATTGCTTTCTAGGTGTTCCGAGAAGTGGATGAAAATTTGCTAGATGTTTTCCAGAGAAATTGCTTACGGTTTGCTCTGGATACCCAGCTGACTGACCATATTTAAAAAAATAAGCAGTACGAAAAGTGTGGTTCAGTCTTGCTTTCTAGCGCTATAATGTGAGAAAGGTTGAGATGGCTAGGGCATGTTCAGAGGATGAAGGATGACAGACTGCCGAATTGTGTTCTTTTCGGCGGATTGTTTAGGGTTAAACGGAAAGCACTTCCTCTGCGGTTTGGGTGGGAGGATGTCATAAAGGAAGATTTAAAGGATATTGAAACTTCCTGGGAGGGTTTAAAGGGGGAGGCTTCGAATTGGCTTGGATAGAGGAGGATCGTGCGTAGCTGTGTTGGCCACAGGTGGCTTGGTACTGCAGTGAATTGCTAGAAGTAGTAGTAGTTACTTTCCCCCTAAATATATGGAAAAGCTTTTCTTGTATTGATTTATGTAAAAAGCCTTTCTTGTATGATTGTTTTACTTTCTTTTTTGTATTAATATAACAAAGAGGCCTTTTTTATGCAGAGAGGAGGGACTGGAATTGTAAGTTAGTGTTTATGGATACAGCAGGTTAAATATTCTTGAAAATAGCTTTTAACTGGGCGAGTCTTTATTTTTAGGAATTTTAGTCTCAAATATCCTCTTCTCCCTAGTAAGTAAACCATTCTATGCTTTTGACGTCAAAGCATATCTGTCAGCTGGGAATGACCATGATGCCCACCTAAGGCTTAGAAAGTCAGCATTTCAATAAAAATTACTTTCTTAAAGTACTAAAAGAATGAATAGTACTATTTCTATTCATATGAAATTGAATAATTACTAGTAAAATAATTGATAAACTTTATCATTCTTATATTATTCAAATTTACTCCTATACAAAAAATCATTATGAAATGTTTCCACATAAAAATCTCACTTTGGAAAAGCGCCCATAACTTTTTGTTTTTAATGTTAATGATTTTTATATTTTTTTTATCTTTATTTATTTATTCAGAAGGGAAGGACGGGAATTGAAAATTAGTGTTTATGAATACAGCAGATTACAGATTCTAGAAAATGGCTTTTAACTGAAAGAATCTTGCGGATATAAAACCAGCCCCAAAATACTAAATTAAAGCAAAAACCATTTATGAAAATAGGGAAACTGAGTTATGGGTTGAGGAAATTCGAAAATCTTGAATATTTTCCCGTCTAAAAACAGTAAGTTCTTAAACTTTATGACAAAACTGCAAAAAAGTGAAAATTCTGATAAAAGTTAGAAATATTTTGGGCTGCGGAAATTGTATATATTGCAAGATTTTACCATTAAACTTGGAAAACTTCAATTAAAAGAATTTAAGTCCCTTGAGCAGAAATGGAAAAGCATTTAGAAACATTGGCTAAAATTAGCGAATTATATTTTTCCTTAACGAAAATTTAAAATGGTAAAAATTTTCATCTGAAAATAATACATTTCAAAGATTTACAACAAATATTAAAAAGGGGAAAGTCTCAGTGAAAATCCAAATATGTATTTTCGTTGGACAAAATTTGATATTTGATGCAATGAAGTTTTGTTTATTATTTTTGAAACTCTAGGGCCTATCTGAAACTGGCAAAAAACACTCCACAAGACCAAAAATCCCTTAGAACTCAGCATTTGTAAATAAAAACAACAGAAGACTCAGAAAAATGGAAAACTGTTTTCATACAAGAAAACTTGAAAATAAAGAAACATATTACATTTAAAAACAATAAATTTGAAAGTTTACAGCACAAATGAAACAGCAGCAACAAACTTGGGCAAATTTTAAATTTTATGTTTTCATCAAACAAATGTGAATTATAATGAAATTCTTACTGGAATCACAGGTAACTTTGAAGACTTTTGACAAGGCTGAACCTAGTGGGAAGACATCAACGAAAATAGATATTCACTCAAGTTCTATAGCAAAAACCAAATAATAGCAATGAAATCAATTAAAGCTGTAACTTTCTGTTATCTCTTCACAAAACTTGAAAATGAGGGAAGCTTCCAATTATGAAAAAAGGTCTACAGTTTAAAACTGCAATAATAAAATAGAAAGCCATTTAACAGCATTTGTAAAATTATATGACTGTGTTTTACTTTAGAAAAACGGATATCTGCAAAAATAACTTTAAAGAAAATGTAACGAAAAAAAAAAAATAAAACTCAAGAAAAGAAAGGAACAAAGCTTAGCTACGAGAACTAAATTTGGAAAAGACAAAATTGTGCACATAAAATATTCTAAATATTTGTCTGCGCTCAACAATTTAAAAATCTGGGAATCCTTAGTGAAAGCATTAGTTAGTTTAGACGATCTTTGAGTGGGTAGCTTTATTCAAATTAAGCCGAGTTTTCCTAATGTTTTCTATATTTTAATAGCGAAAAGCATCGGCAAAATTTTCAAAGTTTTGTTCGTGTAAATTAGTTCTTTTCAGTTCTTTTAAGTAAATAGGGTGATTCTTTTCAATTTTGTTGCACACATATTCAAATTATTTAGATTTTTCACCATGAATTTCTTGCGTATTCCCAATTTTGTCAAATGAAAACACAATTCTCCAATCTTTTGGCGTTGATAAGAATTTTCAATGCTATAGAAAATGGTGTAATGGGATAATCGTTTCAAATAGTCAATAGTCCCTGACAAAAATAAGCCAATAGCCCCTTAGTTCTTTAAAACCCAACAGTTGGATTTGATATATAGTCAATTTAGCTGTTAAGAATAAGTTTATTGATTTGGGATGTAGGTTAACAAAGGAGGGTAAATGGGGCAAGCGTGTAAAATTATATGAAAAAAGGGGAATAGGGTAATAGGAATGGTTCTAAGAAGTCCCTTCAGGCCAGTAGGTCTTGAAAATATTAAGTTACGGAATTTGGTGTTTAAGACTAAGATTAGGTCGGTAATGGAGTATGCAGCAGAAGTTTGGAGGTCTAATAAGTGATAAGTTTGGGGGTCATTATAGAAGGACGCTAAGTTTAAGTGTGAGGTTTAATATCTTAGTTATTAAAGGTGATTTGGGAAATTATTCCTTAAGAAGTAGGAGGCTATCAAAAATTGTGAATTACTAGGAAATTTTTCGAGTGGATAAGGGGGATTACCCTTGGGTGGACAAAATGCCGGGAAAATGGGTGTTATCTTAATAAAAAGAATATGGCTTGGTTTGTTCGTGAAAATATTACACATCGTGAGTATTATGTGACGACTTCGTTTATGTTGGGCTGTATTAGTGTTTTTGAATGGTTTTCTGTGCTTGAATTTTTTATGAAAAGCTTAAATTGGATCCTTTAGTTGCATTTGTATTTTGTTAATTATATTTGTATATCTCGTTTTATTTGTTTTTTTTAATTTTTTTGTGTCCATGTAGGTTTTTTTGTGTCTTTGGTACTGTACTATACTATACTATATATAATAAAGGGAGGAATTTCAGATAAACACACTAAAGCCAAAATTCCCGATAGATTGTGGTAAACAAGGACGTCAGATCTAAAGAAACTTGCGGTGTTCAATTAGTATAGTAAAAACGGGTCTCTTAATATTCATAGCTCTTATCTCTAGCACTGGCTAAATATTGAATGTATGGTTATGTCAGGTTGGTTTGAGAATAAGTGTGTATGTATTATTATTTGCTTTGATAGCTCCTATTTATCCATTACGTGTTGATGCTACGTGCCTGAAAAATTTTGATAGGTCGTATATTAAATTAAGAAACTTAAGAGACTTGCGGTGTTCAATTAGCATAGTAAAAATAGGACTCTCTTAATATTCATAGTTCTTATCTTTAGCACTGGCTAAATATTGGATGCATAAATATGTGAGATTGGTTTGAGAAGAAATGTGTATGTATCATGACGTGGTTTGATAGATCCTATTTATCCATTACGTATGCCTGTAACCCATTTGTCGAGTTTTATTCTCGCTGTGTTCTTAGAACAAATAAATATAATCAATAACAAACATCATTCTCCCTTTCTAAAACTCATCACGCTATTCACCTCCTTGTAACATCACTACCCATACCCTTGATACCAAGACGCTACCCATAGGGACCGATATTCAATTAACTTCATATCGTCTGGTGACAATAGAGGTCCCTTGCTACTCATTTTTGCCTGTTTTAAAATATTAAAAAAAATGTTCTTTCTTGTTTTGCTGGATAAAATGAAGCGTAAAGTCTATAAGAAAAAAGATAATACCGCACACCAACTGCAACCGTATTTACCAGATGAAGGCGCCAATTCCTCATTCATCAAATCAGGATCATTCTGAAAATAAAAATTATTTAGTTTAATTCAGAATTCAGCCTGAATAAAATTGTATATAAGCCTTATACCCCTATTAAATTTATGGTTTGCAATCTTCATACGGCTATCAGTCACAACGAAAGAGAATAGAGAACATTAAATACGTGAAATGAATTAACTTTTTGAGCTGAATCTAAATATGATAAAATTCATTAAGTTTAATATCAAACAGTTCCTGGTAACGAACTGTAGTAAGGAGCGACACGGCCCAATAGTAAACGAAACTCTAAAAAACGGAATTTTAGTGCTAAAAAATATATCAAAAGAATTGCATTTTTATGCTGATTTTAAGTATATAAGTTTCATCAAATTTAGTTTTACCTATCAAAAGTTACGAGCCTGAGAAAATTTGCCTTATTTTGGAAAATAGGGGGAAACACCCCCTAAAGTCACAGGATCTTAACGAAAATCACAACATCGCATTCAACGTATCAGAGGGCCCTATAGAAAAAATTTCAAGGTCCAATGTACAAAAATGTGGGATTTAGTATTTTTTGCCAGAAGACAAATCACGGGTGCGTGTTTATTTGTTTGTTTGTTTGTTGTTGTTTTTTTCCAGGGGTCATCGTATCAACCAAGTGGTCCTAGAGTGTTACAAGAGGGCTCATTCTAACGGAAATGGAAAGTTCTAGTGCCTTTTTTAAGTGATCAAAAAAATTGGAGGGCACCTAGGCCCCCTCCCCCGGTCTTTTTTTCCCGAAGTCAACGGATAAAATTATTGAGATAGCCATTTTGTTCCGCGTAGTCGACAACCATAATAACTATGTCTTTAGGGATGACTTACCCCCCCCCCACAGTCTCTGGGGGAGATCTGCAAGTTACAAACTTTGACCAATGTTTACATACAGTAATGGTTATTGGGAAGTGTACCGACGCTTTCAGGGGGATTTTCTCGGTTTGGATGTGGGGTTCAGGGGAGGGGGCTATATGGGAGGATCTTTCTTTGGAGGAATATTTCATGGGGGAAGAGAAATTCAATGAAAAGGCCACAGGATTTTCTAGCATTACTATTAAAAAAAACAATGAAAATATAAACATGAAAAAGTTTTTTAAATTGAAAATAAGGAGAAGCATTAAAACTTAAAACGAACAGAGATTATTACGCATATGAGGGGTTCTAAAAATACTTCAGCATAAAGAGCGAGGTATTTAGGAGAAGATAAATAAATCGCTCTTTATGCTAAATTATTTTTAGTAATTTCAACTATTTATTCTACGGCCTTTCTGATTCAGGGGTCATTCTTAAAGAATTGGGACAAAACTTAAGATTTAGTGTGAAGAGCGAGGTATTAACGAGGGGACAAACCCCCTCATATATATAATCAGAAATATAAGAATATAAAAGTTTGTTACGTAAGTTAATTCTTAAGTTACGCATATTTTTTACTAATAAAAACGTTCGTTAAAAATTAAAAGTTCTAGTTGCCTTTTTAAGTAACCGAAAAATTGGAGGGCAACTAGACCTCCTTCCCCACCCCTTATTTCTCAAAATCGTCTGATCAAAACTAAGAGAAAGCCATTTAGCCAAAAAAGAATTAATATACAAATTTCATTTTAATAATTTATGTATGGAGAGCCAAAGTCAGACATGCATTAATTCAAAAACTTTCAGAAATTAAATAAAAAACAAGTCTTTTGAAATGAAAGTAAGGAGCGACATTAAAACTTAAAACGAACAGAAATTACTCTGTCTATGAAAGGGGCTTTTCCTCCTCAACACCCTGCTCCTTGCGCTAAAGTTTGATTCTTTCTCGCAACTCTACTTTTTAAAACAATAAAAAACTTTAGCGTAAACAGCGGGGTATCGAGGAGGAAAAGCCCCTTTCATATACGGAGTAATGTCTGTTCGTTTTAAGTTTTAATGTCGCTCCTTACTTTCATTTCAAAAAACTTGTTTTTTTTATTTGATTGCCGATCAGAAGTTACGAGCCTAAGAAAAGTCGATAGTTTTGGACAAGAGGCAAAAACACCCCAAAAAGTCAACTGATTTTAAGGGAAATCACACCGTTTAATTCGGTGTAATACAGAACCCCACAGTAAAATATTAAAGTTAATATCTACAAACGTGTGGAATTTACATTTTTCAGCCAAACAAAGATCTTGGATGTGTCTTAATTTGATATCTTTTCTCTTTTTTTCTTTTTTTTAAATGGGTGATAACTTTACAACTATTGCCATTTTCAAGTAACAAAAACATAGAATGTCAAATAGCTCCTTCCTAGGCTTCTGCTAGGAGGCGCCAACAATTTTGAGCATTTGATTCAGCGTATTTGAGATACTTTTGAGGATAACTTTACCACCCGTATTTCTCGAAAAAAAAGCCGCAAACTATGTAATTTTTCCTATGTTCCCGTATTTTTTTTGTTATTGGGATATTTACAGGAATTTTTAGAGGGGAGTGAAGGGGATATTGTCATCTGAGAAGTTTTTTCTGTAGGGAAGAAATTCTCTGGAAAGAATTAATTAAAAGATTTTTTATACGAGGGGGTTGGATGACTCTGAATAACTAAGGAGAAGGACATGAAAAAAGACACGGCAAAAATCACATTGAATTGCCAACAAAATGTGACTTAAAAACTTAAGAATAACACGACATTTATGATATAAGAGACTTTAGACGCTTCAGAAAATTAAGGCCGTGATTAAGTGAACCGATGGAACTGGAAAATCCCATGTTAAAATAGAAAATTTATATTTAAAAAGTACTCAAGTATTCATTGGTAGAAGATACCGCTTTTAATATCAGGCCGTAGCTTCTTGAAGATGCTGCAAAATGTTTGCTAGGATTTTGCTCTATTTTCTCTAATTGCTTAGAAAACTTAGAAAATGTCTCGCTCTTTTTCACAAGTGTACTCTATGAAGGATATTGCTTTTAGAACAAAATTGGAACTATCATGAGCAGAAGACGGTAACCTGCAAGATGATTGCAATCTTTTTTCGATGTATTTCCTGTTTTCGGCTTTTTTGCCAGAAAGAATCGTTTCAGATCGCCGATAACACCCCTAGAGACCATATTGACAAGCTGGTATAACTAACCTGCTTTTTCGGCCAATGATTAAGTGCTATTTGAAGGGTTTTGACAATCGACGGTCTTTAGAGAATTGAGGGACATAAGGCTACCCTAACTTTGATTTTGAAAATGTCTCGCTCTTTTTCACAAGTGTACTCTATGAAGGATATTGCTTTTAGAACAAAATTGGAACTATCATGAGCAGAAGACGGTAACCTGCAAGATGATTGCAATCTTTTTTCGATGTATTTCCTGTTTTCGGCTTTTTTGCCAGAAAGAATCGTTTCAGATCGCCGATAACACCCCTAGAGACCATATTGACAAGCTGGTATAACTAACCTGCTTTTTCGGCCAATGATTAAGTGCTATTTGAAGGGTTTTGACAATCGAAGGTCTTTAGAGAATTGAGGGACATAAGGCTACCCTAACTTTGATTTGGAACCTCGATGTTTTCTAGTTCACTTAATTACGGCCTTAAAATTGAATAAGGAAAGCGCCATTTTAGCGTTTCTAAAGAATAAGTAGGGTGAAGGGATTGAATTTACAAAATAATTTCTTACTCAACTGTTTTTGCTTATTTGATGCCTTATAATTTGACACAAGAGAAAAAATGAATGTAAAAAATGATAATAGTATTAAATAGTATTTTTCTAGCTTATATATAGAACCTATGGTGACGCCATTACACCAAGAAGAAGATTACATTGTCTTTAATTAGAAGACAAGCGATGTAGTACACATTGTTTGCGGTTAGAAGACATAAAGAAGTAAAATCAATACATACAAGCCTGCCAGATGGCGAGGGCCAGATGGCGAAGCAGCCAGGCTCAATGAATTTTATGTATGTGCAGAATTTTTTTAAACTGCTCTATATTTTTTTTAACGGCATGAGTTTAATAATATTTATTCAGAGCCTTAACTTTAGAAACGCATTTTAAATTTTATAACGTCACACGGCAAAAAGACTCCCTTTTTGAGAAGACCTTCATGTAAGAATTACATAAACTAATTTTAAATAGCAATTGCAGAATATTTCGTTAAAACCCTTCAATTTTTATATTAATCTCGCAAGTTACCTTCAAAATTTTAATCTAGAATAGACATAACTAAGTGTTAAATACTAAAAGAAAGTTCTCCTGGTAGAGTGTTCAAATGTAACATGAATGACAAAAGGAATTGAAAAAATTAATATAGATTACAAACATTATAAAAGGAATTGTAGATTACATTAGTAAAGTTATAATTTTGCTATAAAATGCTTTTTTACTTATGATGCCCTAATTTTATTTACAAATCGTTGCTAAATTAATATCAGGTTTACAAAAAGTAGAATAATCCTTATTTACCTCCTTCTCAATGCGAGCAGCACTTCTTAATTCTGCTACATGTGCTAAGACACATGCAAAAACAGCAAATAGTACAACAAAATGTTTCCCTTCCATGTTTCAGATGTAAAAGTCATTAATCTATTTCAGTGAAAGCTGTCGCTTTCTATACTAAAAGAAAGATAAGAAACTCGATAAGGAAAAGATAAGGAATTTGAAGATAAGGAATTTATGTCCAAAACTAACAGAGATGTAACATAATTATGGGCACTTCTAAAAACAAACTAAACAATATACATGAGCAAACAAACCCTACAAAATAAAAAGTAAATGTGAACGTTCATAGCTGTATGAGAGTTTGATTCCTTTTTAACCTATGCAACCACAGGGGAATAGAAGTGATTCCCCTCTTATGACCCCATCAAGGCTAATAAGACATTGAAAAATTGCAAATATATGAAAATATTGACTTTAAAGTCACTATTAAAATAGTTATTGGAAAGTGTATTTTACACCATCACCCTTCACTCAAACCATCTAAAGACCCTGCAAATAATTCTATTGAGATGTACAGAAAATTGCATATGGACGTTTGGGATTGAAAATTATCTTATACATCCCTCTGAAATTTTTATTCCATCTCTTCCCCCACCCTAAGGTATTGGCTATTTGGACCAAGAACCTATGTTCATCTGAAATTTGTTTGCTTAGTAAAATATGTACTCAATCCAGGAAAGAACTAGAATTAAAATCTTTAAAGAAGAAAATGGGCACGAGACGTTAAAGCAATTTGGGAATAGAGGACTGGAGATTACTAGTCCTGCCAGGCTTGTTGACGGTAAACATCCGAACAAGTCTATTAGAATAGTTCATATTTCAAAGTATTGTCTACAAATGATTTTTATTTCAACAGGAGAATTTTAAAATGCGGTATTTTCTTAAGCAAAATTTTCAGAATAGCATTTAGGTTGGAACTCTTGTGATGACTTATTTTATGAGCTAGTAATTCATATTGTCCCTACAATACAAAGGTACATCAGATGTTCTGCATTATTTGTTATTGCCTGGGTGTCTGGTAAACTTAATAAAGTGTAATTAGCATTGATTGAAAAATAAAGTCTTTTCTTGCAGAAGAATAGAGCAAAATTCAAATTCAAATTTACTATAATTATTGCTCTAAAACTAGCTATTTGGCTAATCAGCTAATCGGCTAAAAACTAGCCAAAACTATCAAGGGGTGTGATATTTCCCGAAATCTAAAAAGAAAAAAAATCTAAAATCTAAAATCTGAAAACACAAAATTGACCCAATATAAATGGATGTCAACAATGTCTTAGAGAATATACATTTCAATACATTGTATGCAAGATAATGATTTTTTTATATATAATAGACATATTTCAAGCATTTAGTACTTATCTTTCAAGGTACAGTAATGTCACGTGCATGGTTTTACCAAAAATAATGACGACAAAACGTTCAATGTTGCATTTTTGGTGCAGCATCCGAGATTTGACATTGATTTTTCCTTTAATCGTCAGTAAAACCGTAAATATGATAAAAGGAAAATTTCTTAAAAATTAAGTTTAGTGTGTCTATAAATTCTAAAAATCAGATCCAAAATTGGAGTGAAAATTACTGATTTGGTGTAGTGGTTTCATTCTAAAAACCTTCTAAACAAAATGATGCAGCAGTGAATTTTCTGGAAATTTTAATTAAAAAGCTCCATCATTTGTTAAGAAGAGAAGAAGCCCCAATACAACCACAAAGGCCGGACGGGACTTAAGTCAAAGTCAAGTCAAAAGCTACATTCAAGGTTATGACTATTTACATTCAGTCTGAAGAAGTCTAAAAAACTAGCGGCCTAAAAAACTAGCAGCCCCAAAGAGCAGGATGCATTCGTTAGGCCAAAAGATACCGCCGTAGACTTTAAATGACTAAATCCTAAAATACACGTAGCTTTTTCCGGGGGTTGATTTTGGTAGCTTAGTGGTCAAATGATAGCGATAGAAAAAAAGCCCTTTGTATGAGATTAAATAAAAAAAACTAGTTTTTTTAACTGAAAGTAAGGAGCGACATTAAAACTTAAAACGAACAGAAATTACTCCGTATATGAAATGGGTTGTCCCCTCCGCAGTCCCACGCTCTTTACACTAAAGTTTGACTCTTTGCCACAATTCTACTTTTTAAAACAATTAAAAACTTTAGCGTAAAGAGCGTGGGACTGCGGAGGGGACAACCTATTTCATATACGGAGTAATTTCTGTTCGTTTTAAGTTTTAATGTCGCTCCTTACTTTCAGTTAAAAAAACTAGTTTTTTTTATTTAATTTCTGAACGTTTTTGAATTAATGCATGTTTGATTTTGGCTCTCCGCACATAAATTATTGAAATGAAATTAGTATATTAATTTTTTTTTGGCTAAATGGCTTTCTCTTAGTTTTGATCAGACGATTTTGAGAAATAAGGGGTGGGGAAGGAGGCCTAGCTGCCCTCCAATTTTTCGGTTACTTAAAAAGGCTACTAGAACTTTTAATATTCAACGAACGTTTTTATTAGTAAAAAATATACGTAACTTAAGAATTAACTTACGTAACAAACTTTTATATTCTTATATTTTTATTATGTGTACGAGGGGGTTTGTACCCTCGTTAATACCTCGCTCTTTACACTAAATCGTAAGTTTTGTCCCAATTCTTTAAGAATGACCCCTGAATCAGAAAGGCCATAGAATAAATAGTTGAAATCACTAAAAATATTTTAGCATACAGAGCGAGGTATTTATCTCCTCCTAAATACCTCGCTCTTTATGCTAAAGTATTTTTAGAACCCCTCATATGCGTAATAATCTCGTTTTAAATTTCAATGCTATTCCTTACTTTCATTAGAAAAAACGTTTTCATGTTTATTTTTTCATTGTTTTTTTTTTATAGTAATGCTAGAAAATCCTGCGCCCTTTTCATTGAATTTTTCTTCCCCCATGACATATTCCTCAAAGGAAAGATCCTCCCACAAAGCCCTCTCCCATCAACCCCACCCCCCAAACCAAAAAATCCCCATGAAAACGTCTGTACACTTCCCAATAACCATTACTATATGTAAACACTGGTCAAAGTTTGTAACTTGCAGCCCCTCTCTCAGGGATTGTGGGGGAGTAAGTCATTCCCAAAGACATAGTTATTATGGTTTTCGACTATGCTGAACAAAATGGCTATCTTAAAATTTTAATCCGTTGACTTTTGGAAAAAATGAGCATGGGAGGGGCCTATTTGCCCTCCAATTTTTTTGGTCACTTAAAAAGGGCACTAGAATTTTTCATTTCCGTTAGAATGAGCCCTCTCGTGACATTCTAGGACCACTTGGTCGATAAGATGACCCCTGGGAAGAAAAACAAAAAAAAACAACAAACAAACAAATAAACACACACCCGTGATTTGTCTTCTGGCAAAAATTACAAAATTCCACATTTTTTTAGATAGGAGCTTGAAATTTTTGCTATAGAGTTCTCTGATATACCGAATGCGATAGTGTTATTTTCGTTAAGATTCTATGACTTTTAGGGGATGTTTCCCCCTTTTTTCCAAAATAGGGCAAATTTTCTCAGGCTCGTAACTTTTGATGACAAAGACTAAATTAATTGAAACTTATATATTTAGAATCAGTGTAAAAATTCGATTCTGTTGATGTATCTTTTAGCATCAAAATTCCGTTTTTTAGAGTTTCGTTTACTATTGAGCCGGGTCGCCCCTTACTACAGTTCCTTACCACGAACTGTTTGAAAAGAAAATAATTCGGTATTTCGGGGCTTCTGACATTATTACTCCTTTGCGGAAGTTAGGCTCAAAATTGAAAAAGGATTATATTTTTTCTCTGGGTCCCTTCCACCTCTTAGTTCGTTTATTTTCCCGTTAGTTTTCACCTGTTTTCGCTTTATAGTTGTGTTATCTCTTAGCAGTTCTTTCGTTAGTTGAGTTATGCTTGTGGTATATATGTTTTATCGCTCGTATAGTTGTGTTATTTTCAAATTATACTCCATAATAGAGAGGCTCCGAACACCCAGCATTGTATATTAAGCTCTTAATTTGACGTTTTTTTCTAACGTGACCAGATTCGTCCTGCGCCCTTTTCATTGAATTTTATCCCCCCATGGCATATTTCTCCAAGGTTAGATCCTCCCACATAGCCCCCTCCCTCAACCCTACCCCCAAAACCAAAAAAATCCCCCTGAAAACGTCTGTACACTTCCCAATAGCCACTATTATATGTAAACACTGGTAGAAGTTTGTAACTTGCAACCCCTCCCCCAGGGACTGTGGGGGAGTAGTTCATCCCCAAAAACATAGTTATTATGATTTTCGACTATGCTAAACAAAATGGCTATCTCAAAATTCTGATCCGTTGACTTTGGGAAAAAATGAGCGTGGGAGGGGGCCTAGATGCCCTCCAATTTTTTTGGTCACTTAAAAAGGGCAGTAGAACTTTTCATTTCCGTTAAAGTTAGCCCTCTTACGACATTCTAGGATCACTTGGTCGATACGATGACCCCTGGGAAAAAAAAAAAAAAAACAAAAAAAACAAACAAATAAACACGCACCCGTGATTTGTCTTCTGGCAAAAAATGCAAAATTCCACATTTTTGTATATAGGAGCTTGAAACTTCCACAGTAGGGTTCCTACGACTTTTAGGGGGTGTTTCCCCCTATTTTCCTAAATAAGGCAAATTTTCTCAGGCTCGTAACTTTTGATGGCTAAGACTAAACTTGATGAAACTTATATATTTAAAATCAGCATTAAAATGCAATTTTTTTGATGTAGCTATTGATATCAAAATTCAATTTTATAGAGTTTTGGTTACTATTGAGCCGGATTGCTTCTTACTACAGTTCGTTATCACGAACTGTTTGATTTTCTAAATTAAAAATCATGGATATTATTAGTCAGCTGCAAGTCATAAATAGTTGCATAATTCATCTCAACTTATTATTTAGTTATTTGAGTATTATTGTTCGGTCTTTTCATTATTAAATTTTTTTATTCCTAAATATTTATCTCATTACAAAATTTCAATAAAATTTATAATTCCTTCATTATTAAATTATGAAGTTCTTTCATGATTAAATATTTGACAATCATTCTCATAATTCAGATCTTTCGATTTTCCTACTTAAGAGAGGAAAAATATTGAGTAGTTCTTTTTTTATGATAAAATAAAATAAATTAAATAAAACAAACAAGTTTTTTTAACTGAAAGTAAGGAGCCACTATTATATGTAAACACTGGTAGAAGTTTGTAACTTGCAACCCCTCCCCCAGGGACTGTGGGGGAGTAGTTCATCCCCAAAAACATAGTTATTATGATTTTCGACTATGCTAAACAAAATGGCTATCTCAAAATTCTGATCCGTTGACTTTGGGAAAAAATGAGCGTGGGAGGGGGCCTAGATGCCCTCCAATTTTTTTGGTCACTTAAAAAGGGCAGTAGAACTTTTCATTTCCGTTAAAGTTAGCCCTCTTACGACATTCTAGGATCACTTGGTCGATACGATGACCCCTGGGAAAAAAAAAAAAAAACAAAAAAAACAAACAAATAAACACGCACCCGTGATTTGTCTTCTGGCAAAAAATGCAAAATTCCACATTTTTGTATATAGGAGCTTGAAACTTCCACAGTAGGGTTCCTACGACTTTTAGGGGGTGTTTCCCCCTATTTTCCTAAATAAGGCAAATTTTCTCAGGCTCGTAACTTTTGATGGCTAAGACTAAACTTGATGAAACTTATATATTTAAAATCAGCATTAAAATGCAATTTTTTTGATGTAGCTATTGATATCAAAATTCAATTTTATAGAGTTTTGGTTACTATTGAGCCGGATTGCTTCTTACTACAGTTCGTTATCACGAACTGTTTGATTTTCTAAATTAAAAATCATGGATATTATTAGTCAGCTGCAAGTCATAAATAGTTGCATAATTCATCTCAACTTATTATTTAGTTATTTGAGTATTATTGTTCGGTCTTTTCATTATTAAATTTTTTTATTCCTAAATATTTATCTCATTACAAAATTTCAATAAAATTTATAATTCCTTCATTATTAAATTATGAAGTTCTTTCATGATTAAATATTTGACAATCATTCTCATAATTCAGATCTTTCGATTTTCCTACTTAAGAGAGGAAAAATATTGAGTAGTTCTTTTTTTATGATAAAATAAAATAAATTAAATAAAACAAACAAGTTTTTTTAACTGAAAGTAAGGAGCGACATTAAAACTTAAAACGAACAGAAATTACTCCGTATATGAAAGGGGCTTTTCCTCCTCAACGCCCTGCTCTTTACGCTAAAGTTTGACTCTTTCTCTTAACTCTACTTTTTAAAACAGTAAAAAACTTTAGCGTAAAGAGCGGGGCGTTGAGGAGGAAAAGCCCTTTTCATATACGGAGTAATTTCGGTTCATTTTAAGTTTTAATGTCGCTCTTTACTTTCAGTTAAAAAAACTTGTTTTTTTTATTTAGTTTCTGGACGTTTTTGAATTAATGCATTTTTTTATTTTGGCTCTCCGCACATAAATTATTAAAACGAAATTTGCATATTATTTATTCCTTTTTTGGCTAAATGGCTTTCTCATAGTTATAATCGGAAGATTTTGAGAAAAAAGGAGCGTGGAGGAGGCCTAGTAGCCCTCCGATTTTATGGTTACTTAAAAGGCAACTAGAACTTTTCATTTTTTACGAACGTTTTCATTAGTAAAAAATATACGTAAAATACGAATTAACTTACGCAACAAACTTCTATATTCGTATATTTTTATTAGGTATATGAGGGGGGTTCACCCTCTCGTGAGTACCTTGCTCTTTACACTAAAACTTGAATTTTGTCCCAATTCCTTAAGAATGACCCCTGAATCACAAAGGCCGTAGAATAAATAGTTGAAATTACTAGAAATACTTTAGCGTAAAGAGCAAGGTATTACGAGGAGGTGAATCCCTCATATGCGTAATAATTCCTGTTCGTTTTAAGTTTTAATGCTGCTCCTTACTTTCAGTTGAAAAAACTTTTCATATTTATTTTTTCATTGTTTTTTAAATAATGTTAGAAAGTCCTGCACCCCTTTCATTGAAATTCTCTTCCCCCATGACAAATTCCTCCATGTAAAGACCCTCCTGCGTAACCCCCCCCCCCCGTCAACTTCTCCCCCACCAAGCCAAAAAAATCTCCTGAAAACGTCTGTACGCTTTCCATTAGTCATTAGTATATGTTAACAACGGTGTAAGTTTGTAACTTGCAGTCCCTCCCACGGGGACTGTGGGGGAATATCTCATAATTTTGATCTTGTGACTTTGGGGAAAAAATGAGCGTGGGAGGCGGCCTAGGTGCCCTCTAATTTTTCGGTCACTTAAAAATAGCACTAGAAATTTTCATTTCCGTTAGAATGAGCCCTCTCGCAACATTCTAGGACCACTGAGTCGATACGATCACCCCTCGGGGAAAAAAACAAAACCTAAAAACCTAATAAACACGCAGCCGTGATCTGTCGTCTGGCAAAAAAGTGAAATTCCACATTTTTGTAGATTGGAGCTTGAAACTTGTATCAGAGGGTTCTCTGATACGCTGAATCTGATGGTGTCATTTTCGTTAAGATTGTATTACTTTTAGGGTACGTTTCCCCCTATTTTCTAAAATAAGGCAAATTTTCTCAGGCTCGTAACTTTTGATGGGTAAGACTAAACTTAATGAAACTTATATATTTAAAATCAGCATTGATATGCAACTCTTTTGATGTAACTATTGGTATCAAAATTCCTTTTTTTAGCGTTTCGGTTACTATTGTTCATTACCACGAACTGTTTGATCATGATGAGATTCTGCACTATTTTTGTAAATCAGTACCGAGAACTAGAAAATTTTTCAAGCTCAAACTGGTGCCGTTTTCTTTGCAACCGAAAAAGCTACGTCCGTTCTGGCTTACTTTTCAAAGGCCAGTTTCTAACCAAAACCATCATTCTTATTCCCTCCTCATTATTCCTCACTTTGTACGTTTCTATTAAGGAATAATTCTAACTTTTGCTTCTGAGGCCGTAAGAACTCGGTCAAACCTTCTCACTGTAAGATTTCCCTGGGAAGTTCAACCACAGAGATTTTTTTTCCCATGGAAACGCACTTGAAGTCCAAAACACCCCCCCCCCCTTTCCCCTTGAAAAAGTTATTATACCTTATGATAACAAATACTATATGCAAACAATGGTAAAATTTCAAAGCTTAACAGCCTTTCGACACGGACTGTGGGGGGGGGGTCATGTTACCCCCAAGGGTGTAGCTAACGGATCTTTCAACTATGTTGAATAAAATTGTTATCACAAAATTTTAATCAAACAAATTTAGAGAAAAAGGAGGCGAGGGAGAGGGACTTTTTACTCTCCAACCTTTCGGTCATTTAAAAAGGGCCCTGGAAATTGTAATTTAAGTTTGAATGCATCTTCTCCCGATTTTCTAGGACTATTAGGTCAATACAATCGCTTATGGTATGAAGAAAACAACAGATAAATGAACACAAATCCGTCATTTTTCTTCTAGTAAAAAATTGGAAATTTTACAATTTTGTGTATAAGAGCTTGAAACTTCTACAGTAGGGTTTTCTAATACATTGAATCGAATGGTGTGACTTTCATGAAGATTTCTTGATTTTATGGGGTTCTTTTATTCCTTTTTCTGAGCCTAGGAGCTTTTGATAAGTAATACTAGACTTTCGAGTCTTTCACATTGAAAATTAAAATAATAAGCCAATTCTTTTGATGTATCTATCGGTATCTAAATATCGTTTTGTAAAGTTTCGGTTACTATACCAAATTACTTACCAGATTTGTTACTATGAAATGTTCGAGAACCGAAAAAAATAAAAAAAATTGTTTTCCTCGAAACAGAATATCTAAAAAAAACGAACAAAAACTAATTTCAAAAACCTTTTCCACAAAATAAGCTTTTAGAAAAAGATAAGAGTTAAATTTCAAGCACAGAAAAGTTAGTACAAAATTTATTTTTAAAGAAAAATGAAGAGCTCAAATGAACCTAAAGCGAGCAGAAATAAAGTAATGTAATCTTTCAAGAGTGAATATACCACAAATCTTCATCAATAAATAAATAATATCCCTAACGAAAATTACAATACACAGCCAAATCCAACTCAAAACAAGCACAAATTGACACGAGTAGGACTGACAACCCCCATGCCTTCTCTAGACCAGAACGTAATTTGCACTTTACTGAAAACAAACAAAATAGATTTTAAATGTTTTCACTTTTCACCTTTAATAAATAAAAAAATATTAAGACTCTAAAGAATAAATGTTACTATTTGTCTATTAAACTGCCAATCCATATTTATTTGTTTTTTTTCTGTAAAGTGCATTTTATGTTCTGGTCTTGAGAAGACATGGGAGTTGTCAACCCTACTCAAATTAATTGCTGTTTTGAGTTTTACTTTGATATTTATTCTAATTTTTCGTTTTGAATTAGATATATTCCTTGATGGTGAATTTTAGTAGTTTTATGCTTGGACGATTATTTGACTTCATTTTTGCTCATTTTTGTTTTCATTGAGCTCTTCGCTTTTCTTTGAAAAACTAATTTTGTGAATACCGTGTTTTTAAATTGATTTACTTTATAAGATAGGTCAAAAGTGATAGCTTGACGAGTCGCTTTCAGCTGATATTTGAATTTTGATATTTGTTCTTTGATATCAAATATAGTGATATCATATATTCATATTTGACATTTGATTTTTCTGTATTAGAACAATTGCACCTAAACAGGCAACTTTCAGCAGATAGATATTTACTTAGGAAATTCCTAGAATAAATGAGATTTGCCAATAACTTTCAGCTGATAAATATTTATTTTTCGTTTGAACCAAATACGAAATTTCGCTGGAAGTCTAGCTTATTATTGATGATCTAGCCAAATTAATGGAAATTTCTACAATAAATGAGGTTTACAAATAAATTTTAGCAGATAAATATTTACTTAGGAAATTCCTAGAATAAATGAGGTTTGCCAATAACTTTCAGCTGATAAATATTTATTTTTCGTTTGAACCAAATACGAAATTTCGCTGGAAGTCTAGCTTATTATTGATGATCTAGCGAAATTAATGGAAATTTCTACAATAAATGAGGTTTACAAATAAATTTTAGCAGATAAATATTTACTTTTGAAATTTCTAGAATAAATGAAGTTTACTAATAACTTCGAGCTGATCAGTATTTATTTTTCGTTTGAAGCAAATTATAAATTCCACATAAATTCTGTGTATTTGGTTTGGAATTAAGTAATACTGGATTTTTCAAATCAATAGACTCAGTATTTCTGATAGAAATATAAATACTTCCCGATTTAGTCGAAATCAACTTTAAAATTTAACTACCCAACTACCCGAATAAAATTAAACACTGTTGATATTCGATCGAAACGCCCGCTATATAATCAAGGGCACAGTTCTAGCTATGTTTATTTATTTCTCATATAACCAACAAAAACTAAAACTAGGGAGCAGCCTTAAGCTTAAAGCGAAAAGAAATTATTCTGAATATCAAGCAGTTTGAAGGGGCAGCTCCCTCTTCAGCACCCCGCTCTTTACGCTAAAGTTTGACTCTTTCTCTCAACTCTACTTTTTGAAAATGTAAAAAACTTTAGCCTAAAGAGCGGGGCGTTGAAGAGGGAGCAGCCCCTTTCATATGCGAAGTAATTTCTATTCGTTTTAAGTTTTAATGTCGCTCCTTGCTTTCAGTTAAAAAAAACTTGTTTTTTTAATTTAGTTTATGAACGTTTTAGAATTAATGCGTGTTTTTATTTTTGCTCTCCGCAGATGAATAATTAAAACGAAATTTGTATATTTATTTTTTTGGCTAAATGGCTTTCTCATAGTTTTGACCAAATAATTTTGAGAAAAAAAGGAGCGGGGAAGGAGGCCTAGTTGCCCTCCAATGTTTTGATTACTTAAAAAGGCAACTAAAACTTTAATTTTTCACGAACGTTTTTATTAGTAAAAGATATACATAACTTGCGAGTTAGCTTATGTAACGAACTTCTGTATTCTTATTTTTTTATTTCGTATATGAGCGAGTTCACCCCCTTGTCGGTACCTCACTCTTTACACTAAAGCTTAAATTTTGTCCCAATTCCTTAAGAATGACCCATGAATCACCCAAGAATGACCCAAAGACATAGTTATAAGGTTTTTCGACTATGTTGAATAAAATGGGTATCTCAGAATTTTGATCCGGTGACGTTGGGAAAATACTTAACGTTGGAGAGGGCCTAGGTGCCCTCCAATTTTTTAGTCACTTTAAAAGGACACTAGAACTTTTCATTTCCATTAGAATGAGCCCTATCACAACATTCTAGGACCACTGGTTCAATACGGTTACCCCTGGAAAAAACAACAACAAAAAAAACAAACAAACAAATAAACACACATCCGTGATCTGCCTTCTGACAAAAAATACAAAATTCCACATATTTGTAGATAGGAACTTGAAACTTCTACAATAGTGTTCTCTGATAAGCTGAATCTGATGGTGTGATTTTTTTTAAGACTTTATGACTTTTATGGGGTGTTTCCCCCTATTTTCTGAAATAAGGCAAATTTTCACAGGCTCTTAACTTTTGATGGGTAAGACTAAAGTTGATGAAACCTAAATGTTTAAAATCAGCACTAAACTGTAATTCTTTTGATGTTGCTCAAAATTTTGTTGGTATCAAAAATATTGGTATCAAAATTCAGTTTTTTAGAGTTTTTGTTACTATTGAGCCGGGTCACTCCTTACTACAGTTCGCACACCACGAACTGTTTGATCGTTATTATTTACTGTTGCCTGTACACATTCATTCTTTTAAAATGTAGCTGTTAACCGGAAAGCTCGAAAGCTTTGCTTTCGGAAAGCTTGGTGCGTGTCAATATTTCATGATATTTATGTCAATAGAAATCATTTTTTTACGAATAGAAACAAAATCAGTTATTAGATCAATGAAAAAGTAAGCAAAGAGAAAACGGGTTTTAATTTCGACAAAGCAGTGAACAAAAAAAAAATATAAAGTCAAAACTATACTTAAACTAAAAAAATAAAAATAATCCGAATATTTCAGCCCCACGTCTAGGAGCCCTTATCAACGGAAACAAAATTACAAACACCAAAGCAAATGTTTATAATTAAACCATGGGTTTCTTTCCTCTGCAACAATTGGTGTATAAATGGGAATCTATTAAAAGAGAAAATTATATTTACTTTAACAAAACAAAAGAAGGTCACCAAACCCAAGGTCCACCACCCCTCAAGAAGTCTTACAGTTTAATGGAATAAAGTTATTAATTATAAATTGAATGGATTTTTTCATTTGTTAGTTTAGCTGCAGTCCGTTGACTTTTCACGGCTATTGATCTTACTTTGACTTTCTTTCGCGAGGTTTTCACTTGTTTCAGGATAATTATGTAAATCACTACTCGTTGAAGTTTTTAACCGGTCTTTAATTAAACTATTATAAATTGAATTTATCTTAAAATCTCCTTCATCTCTATTAATACTAATACCCCCGTAGATAATATTTTTTATATCTATAATTTCTTGGAAACTTTATAAAAGTCCTACAGACATATCAACAATCTTTGTCTGATTAAATAAAATATTGTTACGAGGAAAACTATACATGTGTTCCGCCACAGCGGAAAGTTACGAGGAAAAATATACACGTGTTCCGCCACAGCGGATTCAAATGTTTCAGGTTTTTTATTATGTCTTAACGAGCAATCTATGGCAAAGTTGTGTTGCTGTAGCCTATTTTTGAAATTACGCTGTGTTCTACCTACATAAAATTACCGCAAGAGCATGGAATTGTGTAAACCCCCTTTTGCATATTTCTTGGAACTCTATCTTTTCCATTATTTAGCCATGAGCTTACAGTTTGTCCTGATTTAAAAGCTGTTTTTATATTATGTTTCATTTAATTCTCTGCTTAATTTCTGCGATAACACTGGGATATAAGGCAAAGTTATGTAATTTGTTTTTTGAATTGTCCCCTTTTCTTTTAATATTACAGGTTCTATTAACTTTTTTTCCTTCTTTCAATTATTTGGAAAATCATATTTTCGGGATATTGATTTCCTACTAGAAAATCTTTAATAAAAATTAATTCACTACTCATGTATTCATCACGTTATTCATTAGACCACCAGTCACTCTGGAAGCTCCTTCGCCACTATGGTATCCCTGATATCATAGTAAATCTCATCATGGCGATATATGAAGATACATCCTGTTGTGTGAAGAAAGCAGAAGGAAATTCAGGAAAATTTCCAATCCTCCCCGGGGTGAAATAAGGGTGCGTGCTATCTCCGCTACTGTTCGCAATCGTCATCGATTTCGTGCTGAGGAGCGTCGACTCAACAAGACTACGCCTAAATAATCGCCTGCTGAGTGACCTAGATTTTGCTGACGATATTGCCATCCTCGAAACCTGCAAATCACGGTTTCAAGCACTGCTCTTGAACATCCAATAAAAAGCAGAAGGTTTTGGACTCAATATCAACGCCAATAAAACCAAAGGCATGGCAACTAGCGGTTCACTGAGCATCAAATATGGTGATAACGACATGGAACAAGTGGTCCATTTCAAATATCTTGACAGCACCATCGATAACACGGGATCCAGAGCCAAAGAAGTCATCACCCGAATTGGACAGGCCAGCAGCACCTTAAACAGACTCAAAAAAGTTTGGAGATCAAGTAATTTCTCTCTCCGGCTTAAGCTCCGCCTGTTCAACAGCAACGTCCTGCCCGTACTCATCTATACATCTGAAACATGGCATCTCAACCAAGAACAAGAGAGGAGAATTCAGTCGTTTTAAAACATGTGCTTACGTAGACTTCTCGGCATCCATTGGACCCAGAAGGTAAGGAACGAGCACATTAGAAACATCACATGTCACCCGTCCCTCATCGAGACCATACGAAGGCGCAGGTAGAGCAACCTCGGACATGTGCTGCGCATGGACGATTCGAGAATTCCCAAGTCTACTTTTTTTCTGGTTACCCGAAGGTACCTGCCACAGAGGAAGACCCAAAAATACACTCCGTCGTACCCACAATAACGACCTGCGGCACCTTCACGCCTCAATACAGCCTGAGTGTGAAGACATCTTCACAACCGCAAGTTTCAGAGACGACCGGAGACTCTTCTTGGACGCCCTGAGCGCCTCTGGAGGTACCTCTGGAGGCACCTCTGGAGGATATATAGCTATTTCACGACCAAACATATTACTAACTAAGCGTTGTAAGTCAGGTCGTTCAGGTGTGTAATGATTCAGGTTGATTATAATATACCTATACTTTTCCTATACTCGTAGCCAGGCTCTTACTTTTCCTATACTCGTAGCCTGATTGTAAGCGCAAAGCCAAAATTTAGATTGGCCCGGATAAAATTTTTCAGTTTAAAGTTATGAGGAATTTTGAGCTACGAACAACTTTGTGCACAATGTAATCGTAGAGTTTAGTCCATGAGTTTGTATACATTTGCTCTGATGAAACAGATTGTGTAAGATAATTGTAATCAAAATTTTTCTATGTTGAGAATATCTGAACAATGAAACAATTTCCTTGAACCATTGCTCTATTAATTTGGCCAGATAATCCATAATAAACTAGAATTCCTGCAAATTTGTTTAATTACTTCAAACGAAGAATAAATATTTATTAGATAGATTTTATTAGTGAACCTCATTTATCAGCAGTTAGACCTCAATCTACTCAAGCGGAGCACTATCCCTTCCAATCCTGGTCCCAGCACTTTTTTTAATTTCCTCAAGATGTAAGGGTTTTTTACGTAATATTGCGTGACTTGTTAGAGCTCAGGTTCCGCTAGTCCAACGGGGAGGCCCTGGTTGTAAGAAAACATATCTTGGTAAAATATTCAAACATGAAGATGACAAAATCTCCCTTGACTGGTTTTGTTCTGGGAGACCTTTATAATCTACCAAAAACAGGTTTTAAAGGTCAATGACGAGTGACTTCTTTGATATTATGACTCACTTGTTTCTGTACTGAAAAAGAGTTTAGTGTGTCAACATTAAGGATATTGTTCTTGGCATATTCTTTAACAATGGATGCTTTTACTCTATTAGATATTGAAGACCCTAGCAATGGTAAAATGAAACCTAGATTACCTGACGTAGCAATAGAGATTAAAAAGGGTTGTCGGCTAATCCCAGAATGGGACGATATGTTTGCAAGATGTGTAATACCATTGTGCGAATCCAATTTGGAAGAACGGTTGTGTTTTGCCGCAAAAGAGAATGTTATGCATATAGTAAGATTACAAGACGGATTAAATGCATTAGTGTACTATATGAAGATGATGATCTGGATCAATATAAAAAAAGAGTTAGTTACTTACATTTTGAAAATGTTTTTGTTGTTAAATATTTTACAAGCGATAAGAAGGCAGGAAAAATTTTTGTTACAATCCATTCTTTGTTAGTCTATAATTGGTAGTGAGAGTGTCAAGATTAAAAATGACTGGATTTTAGAAACACAAAATCATACAAAATCTAGTGACCTTGGAAAAATGTTTGGAAAAATGATGATTTCAAGAGTTATCTCCAGAAGAAATACTCTCTCAAAGAATGCTTAACGAAACAATGAAAACTGGTTTCTCATCTTTTGACTATTGTATGAAACTTTTACGTCGTGAGCCAGATGCATTTACTCAATTTACTGACATACTAATTGAAAAACAAAATGATGTTGTGGATTTGGTTGTGAAAACTACATAGAAATTCGTTTATGACAGAAATTTCACATGGCCAAAAAAATACGTCAAATAAGTTTCGTGGTATCACTCGATTACTCCTCCTCCTAGAAGAAACTCATTTTAGGGATTTCAAGTCAGTTTCATTTTTGAAGTGAGACAGTGAACACTGAAAAACTTATTTACATATGTTCATTATGTTTGTATACATTAGGCAGCTGATCATCCTGTGAGAACTGCACTATTGTAGATGACTATGATGAAAATTTTAGATGATGCAATCCATATAAATTACATAGATGATATGCAGCGCAAATTAAAGACTGTAATTCTTTTGTTGAAGACGTTTGTGATTCTTACACTAGAGCTTTCCTATGCTCTAACTGTCACTATGAAAAATTTCATCAATGGGAAAGTACTCACCCTTTTATGATTGAAAAAAAACGTAATTTCAGTTTATTTTTAAGAGATTGGTATCGTCATGGTTTTAGATTGTTTCGGGTGGAAGAGCCCTGTCTACGCTATAACTGCTGGAATAATAAGAGAGTCTGGCTTTTACGAAATCTCTGTGAAAATACTGGCTACTCTGATAATAAGCCTATTGACTTTTATTTTTGTTACAAAAAGTGATTTTTCATATGAGAACGTCATGTTTGACATTGCTCAAAAAGCAAATTAGAACCCGTGAATTTTATAATATGAATTAAAATAGTATTATTGACTTTACATAGAGATAGAATAAAAATGAAGTTACAATATATTTTATAAAATTTTACCCTAATTTTACATTCCAAGATGAGTACAAGCGGAAACCTGACGATATACCACCACTTACCATTACTGATGTATGCATTCACGTAGAAGAAGAAATCTAAAGAATGAAAGCTGTTTTGTACAAAAAAGGCTTATTAGTAAACAAATTCACAAACATTTTTGAAGTATTTCACTCTTAGGGCACTGAAATTTATCTTATACAGGTAGGAAAGAGTATTTTCAACTAGAAAGTCGTTCAATCAAGGATAGTCTACATAAAAGTTAAGATATTCACTATAACTGTATCTATAACATAGAAAAATAAAATATAATAGTGCAGGAAAACCACAGATTCTCGTTGACAAATCTTGTGCTCATATCAGATTTTGAAAAATAAGTTTTCCACTTTAATCAAAATTTGTGATGTGAGGCGTTTAGAATGCATACGGCAGGCCAAGAGGACCAAAAAATTCAATATTTTCCACTGTTTAAATACGCACAGCCAATATACTTTCTTTACAAATGATTGACTACTATTAATTGTATTGTTAGCTGTTTAATATGGTCAATAAAATCTGAATACCATCAGGGTTAATTTCCAATAGGTTTCAAATTTATTTAACGAGATTATCCTATACTCTCCATCAATACCTAAGCAAAGGTGCACTGTAAAAGTAGTGTGCCGAGTCGGACAATACTCATATCTTGAGTACCAAACAAATCCAATACAATGATTCAGTAAGTTTTTGCAAACATTGCATCGGTTATACTATTTTCAAATAGTAATTATGAATCTCGGTCTAGGGAATTTACTGTCAATTCATATAGAATCCTGTAGGATTTATCAGAGGATAAGTTGTAGAGTGGAATTCAATTTACTTTACATGCAAGAGATGAAAGACCAAACATTTCAAATTTGTATGGAGAATTTGTCCATGATTCTATTCCACTAAAAATTTTTACAGAAGTCAAAGTGAGTTTTGAAAGAATTTGACCATTGATAAATAACAAAACGGTGTAGGTCCATGAACTAACAGGAATATGTCGTTGATTAGTTATTGTATTCGGAACGAGTGGTTTGATATTATTTCTACCAGCCCTTAATTCTTCAATTGCCTAAGCAACATAACTCAAAACCTGTTGTTTTCTTATATTTATTTTCCCAACCAAGTGTAGATCTTTAGTTCCAACCTCTCTCAGTATACTGGCATTGTCAGTGTCCGTTATATATATAATATATATATATATATATATATATATATATATATATATATATATATATATATATATATATATATATATATATATATATATATATATATATATATATATATATATATATATATATATATATATATATATATATATATATATATATATATATATATATATATATATGGCTAAACCCCTCCATTTCTTATAGGACTTTAGAGTCATCAAAATGAATTGTATATAAATTGCATAGTTTGATACATTGTTGCTAGTGCTCACCAATGTTCTATTTATGTAGACACTTATTTGTCTAAACAAATTGTTTAGAACTGAATTTTCACAGGACAACCCTTCTGGAGTACTTGGTTTTTCATTGTTGGATTTCTTGACAATAACATAGTTCATTCCATGACCCAATTGTCGTGGTCCAAGAGTAGCAACATAGGAATCAACGTCTGAAAAAAACTATTTTTTTCTATTAGCCATCTCACTGAATGGGTCGAAAATGGCATGTGATCACAGCAGAACCCTTTGTTAATGGTAAGAGATAGCCCAATTCACTTCTTATTGTTAACTGACAGAGTTCCAAATACGAAGTGTTTACTGGAATGTATAGAAGATGCTTGATGTTGTAGTGATGATGTTTTCGTTAGTGGTCTTTCGTTCGAGAACATGCAGGAGGGGGATATTGGTATTACCGACTCTTGATGTCTCGACAAATGATGCATAAAGAAATATACACTTGTCTGACGAGAGGCCGGGTGGATAGTCGGCAAAAATAACACGTTCTATGCCACTGATTGTTCCACTACTTTTACCATTGATTATATTCTGTTTAAAGCCAAGAACATCTATCAGATTATCGTTAAGCTTAATCATTTTATTCTCGATACTTGAGCTAATGTAAACCCTTCCCTGTTCCATCGCATAGTTAAAGTGGAATGCATTATTCTAACAAGCTGAGATTTTCTATTGATTGCCGGCAAAAATCATTCATTCTATCAAATTCTTTGTATTTTAGGAGGAAACAGAGATATCAATCAGAGTTAAGTTATTTTATCCATTCCTCTTCCTCACCACACACCGGCAAATCGTTTGGTCTAACCTTTATGTCATACGTACGATCTTTTCTCAGGATAATAATAAGTATTTTAAGAATATAATGAACAAGAGGAAATTCATACTTTCCATCGAATTTGATGATGGGGGAGAGTTTCGTGCGAAAAATCGCGTTTTATTCAAATCATCATAGAGGGGGTCAGAGACATTGGACATAAATGTCATAAAGAAATCATTAGGCATTGTGACGTCTTCTGCGACAATCCAAGAATCAAAATCAGAGAATCAAAATCGTAAGGGTAAATTGTCTTTTACCCTTACGAGTTCAACTCTTTAATATCTTTTCAATCTTATATATTCCATTGTTTTAAACTTTTTGAACTTCGTCGTCATAATTCGACTGATTTTCTCAGGATATTAATATGTATTTTAAGAATATAATGAACAAGAGGAAATTCATACTTTCAATTGATTTTGATGGTGGGGATGAGTTTTTTGCAAAAATCGCGTTTTATTCAAAGCATCATAGAGGGGGTCAGAGACATTGGACATGAATGTCACAAAGAAATCATTAGGCATTGTGACGTCCTCTGTGGCAATCCAACAATTAAAATCAAAGTTGTATCCAAGCCAGAAAACAAGCAGCTGTCTTTTACCCTTGCGAGCTCAACTCTTTAATATCTTTTCAATCTTATACATTCCAATGTTTTAAGCTTTTTGAAATTTGTTGTCATAATTCAATTGATTCCAACTGTATCGCCAACATTGAATTTCTTCTTTTTTAATTGCCTTTCATTGGAATATTGCTTAAGCAAAACGGTAAGTATATTTTCACCTTGATGAACTTCTAAAGGACTAAGATTAGACAGGGAGAGATGAGGGCATTGATTCTAAATCATTATACTTTAGTCTAAATCTTTAATAAAAGCAGCAGTATTTTTCAATGTACAATATCACCAGACTAAAAGCTGAATAGTTCTTATCACACGTTCAGCCAATGCTGTCTTTATTGGACTATGACTATGATAGAGCATTATATTATATTTCAATAGAGCCTTTTTTACATGGGGATTAACAAATTTACTTCTCCAATCTGTTTGAATTTTTCCAATAACAGTTTCATTCAAAGATAGATCCAAATGCACGCTTGATACATGCGTATCAAAGATAGCAAATATGCACGCTTGATACATGCAGCTTTCAATAAATTAAAGTGCATCATTTTAAAAGCGCTAGACTAGTTAGAAATACAAACATCCACTTAGAAAATCTCACGTAAGAGATAAGTAGGTATCCTTAAAAAACAGTAAAAAATTTTAGTATTGGCTAAAGCCACTATTTAAATAAGATAAGAGAATCGCAAACCCTGGTCCCATAAAAGCGCAAAAACTTTAAAAAGTCGCAACAACAAAAAGAGTGATTGCAAGCACAAAAATTTATCGCCACAAGTATAGAAATCTCAAAATCCCTGCCCCAGTTCGATCTTGAGAGTTACATTAACATATTTAATATCCAACTAGGACAATTTACAAAATTAATGAAAACATACATTAAAACATCAGCGAGAATGCTACTTTTAAGGCTAAGAGGCCAAGCGTTAACCTTCTTAAAGCAAATCGAAAACATAATAGGTAAAGATAACATATTTGCCATAAATTCAGTAAAAAAAAAAAACTTTTACTAAGGGCCTTCAAACAGGGGCTTAACACAAAAATGCATCGCCTGCGAATTGCCAAAAATATTGAAACCTAGAACAAGCCATTCAAAAAATACAAAGGGCAGTTGAAATCGACAGTATTCTGTTACAACACAAGAAATTATCAATAGCTAATGTGGAAACCCACGAAGTTTAAGGGAAAGATTCCCAAGTTTCTTTTCAAGAAACAACTCCCCAAGACTAAATCAAAATAGATCACTAACCCCAAAAAGGCATAGAACAACACGTTTCGTGCCTAACAACAAGAAAAAAAACACTCCATAGCCTATGCGGTGTTATGCCTGTAATCCCCTAGGCCATATTGCAAGAGAGTGCTGTTTACAGAATAATGACAGCCCAAACACCCCAACTATAGAAACTGTTTGTCCAGGGGTACAAATAACAGTTGCTATGACATGAGAATCTATAGAAACCTTCCCTATAACTCCCAAAGTTGCTCTAGCCAACCTCTTTATATACCCACCTCCCCTATCTACCCAAAGAAACTATCACAACCTTGAATACAATTCTCTGAAATCAAAGCAATTGGCAGCCACGCTTATTGGAGGAAAATCTAACCAATAGACATTCCTAATAGGGGTCTAATTGTCCAATCAATCCTCAGAGAAATAAATCAAGCCACCAAAATGAATAGGGACGATCTTCGGTGGCAAAATTTTTTATATGTCCCGCCCAATAATGCTACATTTTTTAAGTACCCATAATAATGGAAGGCTACCGATATTCAATGGTTTTAGTGTCGCAAATATTTTTCATTAAAGCACTTGTCGCTTCTGGTGCTACAGTAAGTATAATTAACTCAAATGTGTTCAATAAATTAACAGAATTTATAAAACGACGCAAGAGTTGCGGTTCTCCCAAACTGACTAGTATTACAGGGCACAACTTAGACGTAAAAGGTTCTATCAATCCAACCGTGGAAAAAGACAATATCAAAATTTTTCCACTTGCTTCATAATATATAAAAAGTTGTGTTGGCCTCAGGTGGCTTAGTACTGCGGTGAGTTGTTAGGAGTAGTAGTAGTTGTTGTAAAAGTAAGCAAATTGAAGACAGACTCTAAATACAACAGTTTTCTTTCATGCCGTTGATACCGTTGTATCGCGCGGTGGCGCCACCAATAGACATTGAAAACTACAACACGCATATGTGACTTTTTGTCTGGTAGAAAATACATAATCCCACAATTGGATAGATAGAAGCTTAAACCCTTCACTGGGGGGGGGGGGGAGGGTTTCAAATATGCCGAATCTGATGGTCAGATTTTCATTAACATCGCTTAAGAGCTTCGGTTACTGTTCAGTTACTGCTTTAGTTATTGTTTGTGATCAATTTAGGGTTTCGGTTATTCTGCTTTTTAGGGTTGCGTTTACTATTGGACCGAGCCACTCCTTGCTTGTTGCCAATAAACTGGTTGACGAAATATTCAAAACCATTGCTAAGACGTTTACTTTCCTATCTGAATAATTTGGGTGCTTGTTAGAATATTCACCCTTCTGCCTAAATAATTTCTTTCAGATAAATTTAAAGATCCTTGTTAAAACTTCAAACAAACGGAAATTATACTATGTAAGAGGACTATCATCCCTAGGCCCCCACATTTTAAGCTGAACTTTAGATACAGAAATGAAGTTGGTAATAGTATATATTTACCGATTGTCATCTAAAACATTTGAACAGTAAATTTTAGTACTTAAAACATATACAAGTTAATGCATCACCCACAATACATTTGTTGGTGAATTACACCCAGGCTGCACTTCAGAAAACCGGTTTCATAGCTACAAAAAAAGTGACAGATGGACTTACACAGAATATATTAGACTTGTATAATTTGGGCAATATATTTTTACATTAGGGGAGGAGGGAAATAGTTTAAGTCAGATTAGGTTGGGTCAAGTTAGGCTGGGTTAAGTAAGGTTTCCATAATTTTGTTCCTAAAGTATTAATTTATTATTAAATTTGTTTTATTTAATTAGCATTAAAGTAACTTCACTTCTTGGGTGTTTTACGAATAACTGATAAGTACCAAAAAAATGCATTCCTTTATAGCTCTGATGGGTTTTTTTTCTGCATAGTAACTTCTTAGTCGATAAAAAATAATTCTTTTTTCACTTGAATGAAAATGCTAGACTTGAAAAGGGTTGAAACTGGCTTTAAAAAAATATATGATGATGTCTATCATGCATTTCTCTAATATAAAATGTTTAACCAATTAATCAGTATATTTATTTCTAAAAATAAATTAAAAAATAACGGCTTGAATAATAAAACTGAACTGGATTGCTCTGGGGTTCGAGCGGGTAAACATTTAAGTGGTTTTTCTGCTACATATTGGACATATGTAATCCAGATTTTTCTTTGTATTGGCCTGAAAAATAAATGCAGGTTAGTCAATAATATCAAATAAAAGACATGTTTTCAACTCGTATGATTTTTTTTTGTCACTTCCAGAAACTGAAATAATCACATCAAAAATTAGATTGAACAAAACAATTCACACAGCACTGTTAGAATCAACCTCCAAACTAGAGCATATCTTCAGGCTACTCATTTTGGTATAAACAAAACAATTCGTGCAACAGTGTCCAAATCGACCAATCAACTGGAGCATACCTTCAGACTATTCTTTTGGTAAGGTCTTTGGACCATTTCTGATTAACGAGCTGTTCATTAAAAATGTTGATGAACAAGTGTAGGGACAGATTGTGTCCATCAACGATACTTTTTTCGATAGCATAAATTTGCGTTATTCTGCAATATTTTCAAAAAAATGGCAATATTTTTAAAGTCAGTAGAACATTGCTTTTGTCATTCTCATTTAAACTTATGTGGGGCTTCCACGGTATTATTAAAGTTTTCGACAAAATTTCATGGCAAAACGTTTTTCCCTTCATACACTTTTACTTCATACTGTTATTTCCTTTATGTTTTGTTTAGTTTGCCTACTTTGCATTATTTACCTCCTTTTCTTCCTCCCCGTACTAAGATTGACTTCAAAGAAATTTCATTAGTAAATAGCATGAATTAATCAGACAAGGAACCGAGAAAGTCATCTTCCTTTTTTTCCTTTTATTAATTTAGTGCCTTTTCTTATATGAAAGGGGTTAAAAGGATTTTTATAGTCTATTAACCACAATATTTTGAAAGTTCAATCTTAATTCTTCTAACCAACAAAATATTAAAATAGTCAACACTATTAAAATTATTTTACACATGTGTGGGTTCCATAAATTAGAAACTGTCCAAATTGAAAACCCCATCGATCTATTAGTTTCTAGCCGCCCATCTAAGATATATCAAAAGCCTTCTGCAATTGGCTACACTATCTTACTGTCTTGAAACAGTTAAATAAAGTTAGATTATGTTAAACTGCAATAAGGTCAACAAAGTCAATTCAAAAAAGGGCTTCTTATTTTTTTGGGTAGCTTTAATAACTTTATTGACACAGCAAGATCTGTCAATTACATCTACTCTTGTAGACTGTTTAGTCTACTATATCATCTATATTTAAATTTGCAAAAAAACCTAGGTCATTGAAAAGGTCTTTTGAATTTACATATGTATACAATGTCACCTGAGCTGGCGCAGCAGTCGGACCAGGAACCTCCTTAAAACTTACATAGCACTAATCACTTTAATGTATTGTCTGGTATACCATACAAAGATAATATCTTCGCTAAAGCTCTCATATCAATAGAATCGAACGCTTGCTCATAATCTATAAAACTGAGAACCAAAGGTTTTTGATACCTCAGGCACTTCTCAAATATTAACCTAAGAATAAAATATTGTTTGAGAAATCCTCTGTCTTTTCTAAAAGCGCACTGTTCTTCTCTTATAACTTTGTCTATACGATCTCTCATTCTAAAAAGTATCATATTACTGAGTAATTTGCTAACTACAGATACCAGAATAATGCCTCGATAACTATCACACTCAGTCTTATCACCTTTCTTATTCAGTGGTTTAATTAAGGTTTTCCAAGATCGCTAGGTACTTACCCTTTTTCAAAAGTCATAATCATAATCTTCAAACAACCTCAGCCACCATATTTAATAAACTCCTTTACCACAATATAATCACTAGAAGCCTTACTATTTTTTAATGTTCTTAGCTTTGTCACTATTTCTTCCCCACAAAACAAATCTTCCTTCACATCAAAGCTATTGCAAACTTTTTAATTTTCTTCTATATTTTTTTGCAACTCTATCTCGGTTTTGAAGTCTCTTAGTATTCTGCCCATCTTTCTTTAACTATTTCCTTATCACTATTTGTACCCCGGTCATTATCTTAAACTGGAACAAGTCCGGCTTGACTCCTCTCTCTCAATTTACTAACATGCCAGTAAAATATTTTACTATTATGCTGTCTACCTGTATCTTCCAGACCCCTGCAGTTTTATCCATGTCCTCCATTTCATACCTCCTTAGTTAATAGTTGAATGCTTTCTCCACTTTCTTTACATTTCTTTTGTTTTTATACGATCTCGGATAATTCTTGTACGAGCCCCTTCTCCAGTCAATTAATTATAAAGCTTTTTCACTAATATTCCTAGCTGCACTCCTAGCTTTCTTCCCTAAGAAACGATCAGCAACTTCAAAAATTGTTTTCCAAAAATTATTCCATCCATCATCCATATTGTCAAATTCTACTCTCCAGTTTAGTATTCAACTGTTTTTGGAAACTTTCTCCCAATTTTTCATTCTGGGGTCTACCAATATCACAACTTCCCGGGAGATAGTTACCCTACCGAAATTTCAGCTCTCAATTAACCTTAAACACTACCAGATGTTGATCTTAACTTTTAACATGAGTAACAGCACTCCTATATACCCTGGTATTTTACATTGATCCTGTCAGTCTTCGGTTTACAATAATATGATCAATAAAATTTGCTGTCTTACCATCAAGTAAATTCCATGTTAAATAATGGGCCATTTTAAGACGAAACAACCATTGGATATAACTAGATTTTTATACCTACAAAATTGCAGCAGTCTGTAGACACTAATGTTTTCTTTTCCTACCAACGCAAAGATACCATCTATCCCTATTTCTACCTCCCTGGGCGTTAAAATCTTCTAATAAAAACACAAAATTTCTGCCTGGGACCCTGTCTATTTGCTCCTGTAGCTCTAAATAAAAATTGGTCTGAGTCACTAGTATCTGCGTCAGTCGGTTCTACAGGGGCATATACTATTATAACTGATACCCTGAACTTTTTTGTCATAAAATGAGCGATAAATATTCAATTATTAACACCTTCCCAATTTAAACACAACTTACAGCTTATCTATTCATCATGAGCCCTACTCCCGGTCTATGTGCCCCATCCTTCCGGTCTAAGTAAATAAATTCTATATCACCTAATTCCATGCTTCCTAACCCTGAGATATGAATTTATGAAAATCTTATAAATCGAGTTTGAATCGTCTGAATTAGTCAATCCAAATCTCGATACAATAATTATTTTTAACATCGCAACATTCCAAATTCCAATTTTCATACTTTTTTAATCATTGGAACTATTTTGGCCTTAGGAAAAGCAATGGTCCCGGATAGCAGTGCACGACGGGGATCAATACATATTCTCAAGTCTACACCGAAGCACTAAATCCGGCTTAGAACTGGACAGCAAGAAGTACCTGGGCTATCCAGCAATGATTTTTGAAATCCTGGGCCCATCTCGGTCAAAACATAGTTTTCAGCACTTGGCGATGCTCTTCTATCAACAAGAGTCAAAATCCTGCACAGACAGTCTTAAGCCTATTACCTCCGACTCATTATATTCATGCCTATAAATAGTATAAATACACCCATGGGTGGCACCATAGTAGGCCAGGTGGCACCCATACACACGGAGGCACCCATAGTAGATAAATTAGCTAGGAAGAGATTTTTCAGCCCAAAAATGCCACCAAAACACACCAAGCCCAGAAGAATTGTCCATTAATCAGGATCATGTGTGAGTGCTGTGTCATTTACTAGGCTATAATTTCCCCGAGAGGTGCCATTCCTAAAGTGGGGGCAGAGTTGACCACAGGGTCCCCAGTCTTGCAGGTACCCTGAAAGGGTCAAAGGCAGTCCTTTGCAGATGCCGTTGTCCATAAATCTGGATCTTATACCCTGTCGCAGTTATCCTCCCATTAAAGATCCTCCCATGATGGTGTTCTGCATCACCATACAATTTAACCTATTACTAGGGAAAGATTTGCGAATCATGGGACATGTATACACACCATGTATTTTAACCGCATATTTCTTTGATATTCACTTTGTTTTGACTGTTACCCTGTGCTTCGACTACCCCACAATTTTTGGTGGATTTCCCCAAAATCTCGCGAAAACGGAACGGCAAAAATGTTTCGGCCTAGAAGTATTAAAGCTTTAAATCTGGTTCTGGTCATTCAAGCATTACATATAGAGAAGGGTAAAGGCGAAAGCTTGAAATCGCCTTCGCGAGCCTGATTCTGTGGATCCATTCTCCAAAGTCTTACTCACCGAATCAAAAAACATTTCGAGCTGCTAAAAATCTCCTTCGACCGATTCGATTTTTTCGGCGACCAAAAAAACTACCTTAGAGCCGAATATTACTTTGTTGTTCAGTTTTGTGTATGACTCGGTGTAATTTTTGCTGGAACAAGTATTCTGACTGTATATTTCATTGTTTTTCATTTTCGTCTATAATTAATTTTGACTTTTTTCAATACTCTTTACCTTAGCTGGTTGAATTGGTCAGATTCGGTCAGATCTTGTTGGCCTTGTCACGGTTGATTGTCTAGGTTCTTCACTTGTCCTCTAGGCATTATAATTGCTGCCTGCTTACTTGCTCGACTTGCTCTAGGCATTACAAAAACAACAAACAAGTTACGTGGAAGGATCTTTCTGTGAAGATATTGTTCACGGTGGAAGGGAATTTTCCATGTAGGGGGAGCAAAAATTTCCAGCATTATTTCAAAAACTATCGGAAATTAAATTTAAAAAAGCAATTCTTTTAACTAAAAGTAAGGAGCAACATTAAAACTTAAAACAAACAGACAATATTGCGTACCTGGTTCTTTACGCTAAAGTTTTTTTCATAACTTTTAAAAGAACTATTTATTCTAATTAAACGTCTTTTGTGATTCAAGAGTCATTTTTAAAGAGTTAGGACAAAATTCAAGTCTTATAAAATACGAAATCTTACAGAAGTCGTACCTTTGGTCTGTTTGTTATTTGTTTACCTAAAACCTTCATATAGTTTTTATCGTTCTTCTTTCATTCAGAGCATACGATCCCTTCTTTTGATGAAAATCTTCTGATGCCCCCTCACGCGAAATTTAAGTCAGAAAATTTAGTAGGCTGGTGCTATTTCAGAGGGTATGACTGAATTCAGAGGGTATGACTATTTCAGAGGGTATGAAGTTTGACTGAAGAACACAGCTCTCCCGAATTCAGTTTCATCCCAGAGACAATGTTTCGTATAATTGTGTTTAATTTTTCGAAAATCATTTTTTGACCAGTTTATGTCATATTTCTTACATTAATGTTAGTTTTTATTTTAGTAGTGGGTTGTCTGATAATTTCAAAAAATCCCTCCTCTTGAAGAAAACATTATTCACGTTTCTTATATTTTTAGCCCAAAGAATTATTCCACCAAACAACAAAAAAATACAAAAATTCACTTGCATGAATAAGCATCTTTTTTCAAAATCGTTATTATTTTATGTCGTTTTTCTTTCTTTCATAGCATCCAATCTCTTCCCATCCGGTAATTTTCCTGGTACTTCCTGCATGAAGTTTAAGTCACATATTTTATAACTTTTAATCTATTTCTAAACATACTCACACTTAGACAGTAGTGGCAGAAGAAGTGACCACATTCAGCTTTTGTTGGGAGGATGATTTCTTCCTCACATTCAGCACAACTATTGCTATCTAATATTCTTTGCCTTTCTTTCCTTTTCCAACAGCGAAATAACCAAGAAATGTCAACTAGTGGAATAACCGCAGTCAGGAGTTCCTAAGAGATGAAAATAAATTTTGACGAAATTTCATGTACAACGATTCCAATCTTAACATTCAGCATAAGAAAACTTTTCACATTTAGACACAATTTTTCACAGCTTTATTTTTGTATTCAATATTTTCATCTAAAATTGCTATCCAATATTCCAACATACGGTGGTTCGTCAAAATCAATACATCTACTGCTATCTATTATTATCTGCCTTTCTTGACTTTTACAAAAGTAAAAGTCATGAAATATCAAATAATGGAATAACTACAGTCAAAAGTTCCTAAAGAGTAAACCATATTATACTTCGACGAAAAATTTATATACAGAGGTTCCTATTTTAACATTTAACAAACTAAGATTCTTCCGATTCATCACAACTATTGCAATTAAATATTTATTTTATATCCAATATTGTCATCTAAATTCCTTTTTGAAAATTGCTATCTAATGTTCTAGCATATGGTAATAACTCATGTTAAGTTTAGTAATTGCTATCCAATAATCTTTGAATTTTCCACTTTTCTAACGATGAAACAGCCAAGAAGTATCAACTATTGACATAACTGCAGTCAAAATTTCCTAATAATTGAAAAAAAACTATTTTAACCAAATTTCAAAAACATGGATTCCTATCTTATCATTCATTACTTCCTCATATCAAGCATAATTGTTGATGGTTAGTATTCTTTGGCTTTTGTTTGCTTGTCACTAGCGAAATAACGAAAAAATATCTACTAGTGTGAAAACTGCAGTCAAAACTACCTAAAAGTAAACACACTATCTTTCAACAAATTTCCTATACAGTGATCCCTATCTTTGCATTCAACACCGGTGATTCCTCATATTTAGGATAATTACTGTCATCTAATATACTTTTGCTATTTAACATTGCTATATGAAACTAACATCTAACATTCCAACATATGGTGATTCCTAACATTCAAAACAGTTATCACTACCTAATATTCTTTCCCTTTGTTTGCTTTTCCAACAACAAAACAATCAAGAAATATCAACTAGCAGAATAGCCACAGTAAAAATATCCTAAGAAGTTAGAGCCCTAAATTTCAAACCAATTTGATGTATGAGGATAAATGTCTTATCTTAGCATTAAGCATACAATATAATACAATGAATGTAATACAATAGCATTTAGCATACAATATAATAATAATAATAATAATAATAATAATAATAATAATAATAATAATAATAATAATAATAATAATAATATAATAATAATAATAATAATAATAATAATAATAATAATAATAATAATAATAATAATAATAACAATAATAATAATAATAACAATAATAATAATAATAATTATTATTACCCACAAACATAAAAAAGTATAAACAGTAGAGTACAGAGAAAAAAAATTAGCAAACAAAGCAAAACAAAAGTACACGTAACTCAACAATAGCAAGCACAACGAAGCTAATATAACAAAAGAAAAACAACATAATAAAATAGACTAAAAGATCAATTGAACAGACGAAGTAAAGCTGCATTGATAACTAGAAATATTTACAAACACAGTATAGACCGCCGCTCATGTTTCACATTCATCATGATCATCATTTATTTTTAACCCACAAAGATAACACTATGGAGGAAAGACAAAGCAAACAGAGAGCACAAAAGACACATAAATAGCAAGAGAAAATATAACTAAACTAGAAAGATAACTTATAAGAAGAAGATTATGGCACCATACAGGGAGTTATTCTTGCAGAGAGATCGGACACAGCGTTATATATGTGGGGGAATGTAATAACAATATGTATATGAGACTTCCTGGACATACAAGTACAATTAACGGGAAAAAATGCGTTATATATGTGGGGGAATATAATAACAATATGTATATGAGATTTCCTGGACATACAAGTACAATTAACGGGAAAAAAACTTATAATTATCTAGTTCGGCACTGTAATTTGCTCTTTAGCTATTTTATTACAATTTTAGAAAATTTGGACTTTAATAACCTATCTAAAGAAGAGAAAAATAAGAAATTGCGTAAAAATGAAGATTATTGGATCCATGCTCTTGGTACAGGTTATCCTTTTAGGCTGAATGATCGAAGAGCTAAATATGGAGACACGTCTAATGCTGTTATTAATTGTATTAATGTCTTAATGAATCATCCCTCTTTTAATCATCCCATTAAACGTAAAAATCGATCAAGAGGGAATAGGAAAAATAATAGAGAAATCATATAGATTTAAATAAATATTTGGTAGATTTGTCCCAACAAGTTTTTGCTATTTGAGTCAAATCGTGTGACTAGTATAATAAAAAGTTAAGTTATCAAGGATTGGATTGATAAAAATATTTTGGATCGTGAAAAATAATACAACTTGCAATTCAAAAACAAAATTAATTTACGATGCAATTTGTATTTTGGCTGAAACAAAAGTTGTTGAAAATTATAAGAAGTCTGATAAGATTGTTAATACGAAGAAGAGACTATATTTATCTATTGAATTTTAGTAGTAAAAAAAATGTGAGATATTAATCTACCTGGGATTTTAAACCAGCGGGAAATGAAACTCGCCCTTCCTAGTAATTTGAATTATAAGAATAATTCGATCATAACGCATATGTTCTAAAAAAAAATTGGGCAAATGATTATTAACTATAATTTAATATTTAAAATATTTATCAAGGATAGTAGCTGGAAGCCCGTTTAAAATTGCAGGAAATTTTTTTGATTTGTTTATCCAACTTATGAACATATTATAACAGGAGATTTGGCAATAATAATGAAGAATCAATTCCGACAAGTTAAATGATTTTACTTTGCCAAGTAACGGCCTTCCACCTTCAACTTGGTATGAACATTATTCCTACATTTTTTTGGTGATTAACTATTCAGTGCGTTCTGTATATACTCGCCTTCTTACCCCCCTCTTTAGTACAACGCTTTCGCAACGCCATTTAGTGCCCATTTCTTTTTCTTCCGTAACTGATGCTGTGAAAAGTTTAAAATCTGATTCAATAGATAATCTGATTCAATGAATATATTTCAACCCCAGCTTCTTTTTCAAATGTGCCTATGTGCTTCAAGCGTGCCTAAGAGTTTTCTGTGCGGCTCTGTTTCGTCAATTTTAAAAAAGGGAAAGTCACAGACTGATTGTTCCTTCTATCGACCTATTATTGTTTCTTGTAATGTTAGCAAGGTTCTTGAGTATATCCTTCTACCTTTTCTGACTAAAAATATTAATGAGGGTGAGAACCAATTTGGTTTTCGAGATGGAGTAGGTTGTCAGCATGCGCATAAGATTCTGTCTTCTCTACTGGCTGATAATTCTTCTAAGGGCAATGGTCTTTATATTTGTGCTTTGGATCTTTCGAAAGCGCTTCACTGTGTGGTCCATATTCAGCTCCTTTTTTCTCTGTGTAATTCTGGGGTCAATTTTTCTGTTATATTGTTTCATAGGTTTCAATTAAGATCTGCACCCAACACTATTGTAAGGGTACGAAGAGGAGTTTGGTAGGGCGGTGTTCTGTCCCGAACACTTTTTAAGATATGATTTCTAGTGTGTTGGCTAAGATTTCATGTACATACCCTTCTGGTCTTGCGGATGTTTCTTATCTTGCGCATGCTGACGACTTGCTTCTGACTAGCCGTTCTGAAAAAGGTCTTTCCCAAATGGTCTCTATAGTTTCTGATGCTTTCTCTGATATTTGACTTTCACTTAATATAGATAAATGTGAGTTTCTTCCCTATAACTGTACTACTGCTACTAACCTTCAATGTAATAACTTCATTATCCCTCTTGTTGATTGTATTCGTTGGCTTGGTATCTCCATTACTAACAATCTTTCGAGCTTACGTCAGCGTACAGTTAGGGATATAAGTAGGAAGATCCAGATTGGCTGTGCAAAGATCGGTGCAAACAGAGGGAAGTATAATAGACGTGTCTGGCCAAACTTTATTCTACTTTCTGTGATCATTCTGTCCTTTATGCTTCAGATCTTTTCCCGTTCTTAATAATGGTAATTTGAAAAAGAATCCGGATAAACTATCTTCCACTTTTGACAAAAAACCGGATTCTTGTTAGCAACTTTTCATTTCCTGGTATAACTTTAAATTTGGAGATTCTACACAGAAAACTTGCCAGTACAGCTTCTGCACGCCTATCCTCTCACAAAAGTCTTATCCGTTTCCTTCGTTGATTTTGTGTGTTTATTTGTTTTTCTCTTTGTGTTTTTGTATTTATTCTTACTCCGCCATATTTACTTTATGTATCGTATTAATGAAAAACAAATAAATAAAATGGAACTTGTGCTACAGATTGTAATGACAATGGAAGCTAAATTCCGTCTTTCCAATCATTTAAAGCCATCAAATATTCTTAATGGGTTAAATAATGATTTAGATTTAATTATTGTGAAGTGGTGTAAAAAAAAGAGAAATTTAATAAAGATAGTTCTCGGAATTGGAAAAGTTTGATTATAAATAGAGCATGTAATAAGATATACATTAATGCAAATAACCTTAATAAAGATTTAAGTTTTCATAACGCTAATATAAAAACGAGCTAACTCTAATACACAGAATGAATTTGTAACTGTATCAGCTGATAATGCTAATTATAATTTTCCCATAATTTGTCAGAGACTCTATTGCGATATTTTATCAAAGGAGCTACTAAAAACGAACATGTATGAAAAGATTCATTCAGAGGATAATAGTTTAATTGAAGAAATGGAAAATATAATTTTTAAAACATTTAATATTAAAATTAGTGTTAATGATAAAAATTTCCCTTTCTTATATTGGCAGATTCCCCCTAAATTACGCTTGATTGCTGGGGCAGCTAGGTGCCCAACAAGAATTGGGGCGACTAACCTGCCTTTTATTTTAGGGGAAATTAGAAATAAATTTAAAACTTATTGTAATGAAATTAAAAAGTTCTAATTTTAATCCATATTGGAGAGTTTATAATTCATTACAAGTAATTGAATCTCTGGCGGTAGTTTCAGCTAAAAAAGAGTGGACTCATTTGATTTCCCTACATTAAGTACAAATTTACCTCTTAATTTAGTATTTGGAAAATTAAAAATTATTATTAAGAAATCTTTCCTGTTATCTAATTTGGTTTCCTTAAAAATAAACGCTTATAATAGAAAAGAGTGCCAGATATATAGAAATATCTATATATATATATATATATATATATATATATATATATATATATATATATATATATATATATATATATATATATATATATATATATATATATATAGATACATGGGGGTTAATGCCAATCTATTTATAGCAGACGTATTTCTAAACCAATTAGAATATGAGCGTATGATTAATAAAAATAAGCCAAGTGATTTAAAATATTATTTTTTAAAATAATAAAAGATATTTGAACGATATTTTAGTAATAAATTATGCGGAACTTGTTGGGATTCCGAATAAGATTTACGCAACAGAACTATTCTGGAGCCTAGCTATGGGAAGTATTTCAATAAAATCCCAGCCAGGAAGACTCTTTGACACTTTGAATAGAATACGATATACCTTCTTACATGAACACGAGTTTACCTTTTCTTTTTCGATGCAGTGAATATCACAATTATACTAGGGACAATCTTGAACAAATATACTTCAGGACTACAGATATACTTAGACTACAAGATGCTTTAAATACAAGCGTTAAATATATTAAAGACAATGAATTGAATCAGGGCGTGAAAATACTGAGATAACTATGTTATTATTATATTTTTGAAAACAAAAGTGTCTCGAAATAAAAAAAGAGTTGGTGATGATTGAACATTTTTGGACATTGTAGAGTGGATACACAGACAAAACTCCACACAGACAAACAAACAAACACGGAGGCACACAACCACTGAGGCACACAGTTGTACAGGCACAGAGGCACACGACCACAAACATACACAGGCAGAGAGACACAATAGTTTCTGAATGAGTAAAAAATGAGTAAAAGAACGAGTAAAAGTACTTTTCAAGAATAATAACTCAGCTAGTTGATAAATTCCAAGTATTTTAGCTACCAACCGCATATCTAAAATTAAATAAACCAATTTTGAATACAACAAACTCAGCTAGTGGGTAATTTTCATGTCTTTTAGGTGCTGACTGCACATAAGAAAATCTAATAAAAGCACTTGTAACTACAACAAACTCAGCTAGTTGGTCAGCTCCAAGTATTTTAGTTGCTGAGTATCAAAAATTTAATAAAAGTACTTTGAGTACAGCAAACTGAGCTAACTCATAAATTTTGAGTGTTTTAGCTGCTTTCTATTTAGATGAGTTTAAATGTCCCAAATTGGGAGGAGCTTATCACTGTCCTGAAGAGGAGGTTAAGTTCTTCACACAGTGGATATCAAGGCAATACTTAGTCGTGATAAACCTGTTATCAGAAGCAACCGCTATATTTTACATCCTATATTCTATATTCTCACGTAGTTGTCTTATCTTACATTGAAGAATTCAGTTACGCTATATTCTATGTTTATTCTAGGTACTACATCGATAGCTTCCAAGATGATTGGAGTATATAACACTGAATTTATTGGCTTGAACTCATCCTCTTGTGGAGTTATATTTAAATATTCATTTTTATTATTGAATGAGGAACATGAAGAAATCGACTGTTATCACTAAAAAGTGAACCATAATATGTCTTACTATATAAAATCTTGCGGAGTACTGCATTACGACCTGTGACCCGACAAGGATTTTCTGCTATTGTGTTTCTGTGCATGTGTGTATGCCCATGTGTCTGTGTACCTGTGTGTCTGATTGTCTCTCCGTCTGCGTGCCTGGGTGTTTGCCTGTGCTCCATAATGTCCAAAAATGTTCAATTATATCACCAGCTATTTCATATTCCCGAACACATTTATTTTCAAAAACATAATAATAAAACAGTTATCTCACTGTTTTCACATGCTGATTCAAATCATTGTCTTTAATGTATTAGTCATAAGGCACGCTTGTTCAAGATTGTCCCTAATATAACTGTAAAATTTACTTTATCTAAGAGGAAAAGACAGATTCGTGTCCGTGTAAGAAGGTATGTCATATTCTAACCAAAATGTCGGAGGAGTCTCTTGCTGGCTGGGAGTTTCCTGAAACATAAATTACATCACGATTTCCATTAACTTTTTACTAACGTTTTCTTTAGTAATTTTCCGGAGTGATTCTCAATGTGATTCTTTCCTCTTGTTCTCAATGATATTACTTATCTTCCCAACATAATCATCCCATTCGAGGGGTAGCCAACATTCATAGGGATGCAGTTTCTAACATTGGGTACTCTTGTCATCATTTCATTGCGACTAGCACCTTCGACTTCTAATATTATGGATAGAAATTTATAGATAGTTCTTATAAAATATTTATAGTAGATAGTATTGGCATGCGAAGTAGGATAAGTTGTGCTGTATGATGTGGGACTTCCCTGTTTATTTACAGTTCTCGATTTAAAGCTTATTAAGAAGAGGAGTCAAAGAAATTTCCCTGGGAAAGTTGAAAAAAGTATCAATAGTTGAAATTTTTTACAGTCGTTCGAGACGCACAAATTTGCGTTAAGACTCATTGTGAATGTATCTGTAATGTTTATTTTTGTTTTGATATTATTAAAAGGTGATGCAACTGTAGTGCCTTTTATAAATAAAACATAACATTAGTTTAAAGTAATAGTTATCATGATTATAATTACATTTTATAATTATAAAGTCACTTACTGCTATATTACAATGTATTCTATATAGAGACCATAAGAATACTTGCTTGTCGAAGATGCCGCAATAGAAGAAAACCCTAGCCAAAACGTTTAGGGATGGGGGCAGTAGATTTCTGTAACTATCAGGTCATTTTTACCGCCAGGTTTCATTTAATCAAAAAACTCACATAATCCCCATTTCTTTCATACTTTTACTTCTTGTCTTGGTTTAAGTTCAGAAGCACTTGGAGACCTGCCGAAAGTTTTGGAGATGAGATTGTGATCGAACGTAATTTATCCTGTCTTTCCAATTGTTTATATATCGCCTCTGTAAGGCCCCTTGTAAGCTGTAATAAGTATATACCGCAGAGCTCATTTACCGGTTGATTTGCAAAGTTGGGTTATTGGTTAGGCAAATATAGAAACATTAATACTAACTGCAAAAGAATTCCACAGCATTTCTCTGACCATATACTCGTAGCTAACTTCTCTTACAGCCTCTTCGTCATCAGGATAATGTCTCCATTTAAAAATTCGCGCCAATAAACTTGGGTATTTACCTTCATAAAGAAAGACGACCAAATTCAACAGTTTTGAAAAGTTAATAATTGCTTCTATTTTCCGCCAAGGGATTTTGGATGCTATATGACTGGCCCTAGGCTCTTTTACAAAATAATTGGTCAGCTTCCAAAATATGTTCCTCCTTTCTATTACATACGGTCCAAGGGTATATATTGTTCCAACTATAATAGGTCCTATTCTAGTATTTCTTCCATAATGAATTCCAAGCAGACTTTGTCCAATTGAGCTGAAACGGTTCCATAACGTTCCCTAAAAATAAACATCAGTAAAAAAGGAAGAATGAAAAGACACTTTCATTCGTAACTTTCCATTTGTAACTTAAGTACTTTCATCCGTAAATAAGACAAAAAAAGAATTATCAGATCAGTGGTACCCAACGGGTAAGAACCCCCTGCCTTCTCCTGGAATATACAGAAAATATTGGAAGATTCGGCTAAATATGACATTTTTTTTAAACTGCATGGTCGTACTCTTTCCCCTCCCTCGATATAAAACATTTATGCAGGAGGATATTGTTTCAATGAAAGCTAATAATATTTTAGAATAATTATAGTATTTTATATAATCAAACAAACCTACACAACTTATTTGGGTGCATGGGATGTTATTTCATAGTTATTGGCTTTAAAAATTATTTAGAGTCAGATTTAAAACAAATTATATCAGAAAATTTTCCAAGAAGCTCCAGATAATGGCTGTCAGGTTAGATGGGATACAGACATACGTACGATGGGATGCGTACAGTGGCTGTTACAGGGGAAACAGAGGGGGTACTTGACTTGGGCACAGAAAGTTTAGGGGCACAAAATTCCAAATGAATAATTTAACAGTTATATGCTAATCAATGATCAATTTTAAAATTTAATTTTCTGTAAGTAAAGCAGAGGGCGCAGTTAATAAATTTAAATTAGGTAATAAATTATTAACTTATGATAAAATAAAAATAAACTTAAAAAATAATTAAAGAATAGTAAGAGAAATGGGGAGATTACGTACCAATGGTTTTGTGGTAAGAAGTATACTTTAATTCATTTGATTTACAATTGTGACGTACTTCCGTGCATTAATCATGTTATTCCGTAAGCGTCGGAAAGGGAGGTCAAATATCATTCGGAATTTGATTGGTTTTCATCCGCGACATTCTAAGCCAGTTTATTCACGTCTTCCTTTTTCCCTTATACATCCATAGATACTCTATAGTAGCAGCGTATGACTGGATACACTTCTTTCCATTGTCTGGCCTGTGCGGGTCTGATCTATTCAGTTGCTGCTTCGGCTACAATACTGGGATTCGGTATGGAAAGAATATGAGCGATTAAGGATGCTGCCAGGTTATCAGAAAGAGAAACATCAGGGAGTAAAGTAGCATAGCTTTAAAAAGATAATTGGTTCTTCTGTGTCATATCATATACAAATAAAGAGAAAAAAGCTTCAATTTTAGGTGATTGCTTCTTCTGTGTAATATTTTAAGCCAATAGAAAGAACGTCAAGTTTCTAGCCTTAATATTTTAAAAAATCCGTCCCTTGTTTCACTCTGGCTTTGCCCACCTAATATCTTTCGTTTTGTGCCTTATCATACTTTTTGCACCTTGCCTTTTCCTGATGCTGGGTATTCTGTCATCGAGGAAGAGCTCAACAATTAGTGTGCCGTGTGGTTGTTATTTTGAAGCTGATATTTGTCAATTCCAGTTTTGGACTGTGCTAATGAACCATCAGAAGTCGAGAGGTAAGAATATTCATAGAATCGTACAAAGCTCTAGATAGTTTTTGGCGTGTGCCCTGCTTCATATCGGCAAAACATGAGGGTCGTCCTATGTATACATGTATACTACAAATATGTATACACAAAATGTATACTAGCAAACAACTAAGCGCGCGAATTCCCCAGGATTGGCTGCATAATTGGTTTTATTCTAGGAGCCAACTTAAGCCACCTATTCTCGTCTGCAGATGCATGCGTAGTCATATGATGCTGACCTAACACATACAAGAAGAAAATTCTACGATCTTAAGCGGCAGTTATAGCACCACCAGCCGTTATTCTTAAAGCAGCAGCTGCAACCTAGTAAATAACGAACCACGGCCCATAGTAACCAAAACAAAAAAAAAGCGTTTTACCAAAATTGGCTAGTAACGAAAATGCCACTTGTAACTATTGGTAACTCCTTCAGGAATGGTAACTATTATATCGGTAAGTCTTAATAGAAAAATGTTATTTAAAAACAAATTTATGAGAATCTCCAGAAGTAGACTGAAATAGACTAAGAAATTGTCGTTGGATCGGAACAAAAAGTACATCATTAAAATCTTTATTGCTAAAAACCACAGAAAATCTACAGTCCCCTGGCATGAACAACAAGTACAATAACTGTTTGTATGAGTAGCTAGAGGTGTCCTCTTTTTCCCCTTTCTTCCAAAACAAGACAATCTAAGAAGCTGTCTAAGATAGGCTTCGGAATGAGAAACCGTTAATGTATTATCTCAAGAAGTCACAAACCACTGGAACCAGTTGAAGGACTCAACAGTCAGCATTCCATCCATCCTTTCTTTCAAAAACGTCTTGACAAGGGGATGTGGAAGAGGTAGTGAAGGTTCGACTGGGAGGCATTATATAATTAGTTTTAAGCTTCATACGAACTTAAAGCTCTTAAATGGATTGGGTATGGTGATTGGTATACCAAAACATTGTCCAAAAAAATTCAATGTTTACCAAAGATTCATAGAGCTCTTTGATTATACAAATGATTTGCAAAACGTTTTCATAATGCACAAAAATACTAAAAACGATTCCGGTTGACAAAAAACGACTCCCATTTCTCATACAAATAAATATAAATTTAGGCGGCAAAAAAATAACCTCAAAATGTAAACAAAATTGTAAACAGTAAATACAAATTAAAAACAAATATTAATATGAGGTACAAATTTGTTTATCCCAAGAAAAGTCCTACCATCAACTATTGGCAATATTGATACCAGTTCTCAGATACATTTTAAAAAAACTGCTACTACTACTACTAACAACTCACCGCAGCACCGAGCCGCCTGCGGCCAAGACAGCTAAGCATACTCATCCTCCATCCGAATCTATTCAAAGCCTCCCTCTTTACAGCCTCTCAGGAAGTTCCGATTTCGTTTAAATCTTTCTTTATGACATCATTCCACCCCAGATGAGGACGGCCTGCTTTCCGTTTAGCCCGAGACGGTTGGCCGAAAAGGACAATCTTCGACAATCTTTCATCCTTCATCCGCAGAACGTGTCCTAGCCATCTCAACATTTCTTTTCGTTATAACCTAGAGAGCAGGATTGAACCACAATTTTCTACAGCCTACTGTTTGAAATATGTTCAGTCAGCCGGGTACCCAGAACAATCCGTAGGCAAGTTCTCCGGAAAACATCTAGTAAATTTTCTTCCACTTGTCGGAGCGCCCATGCTTCAGTGCCATATTTGACCACTGTCATCACTGTACCTATGGAAATCACCCCGATTTCAGCTTATTTCTAGAAAGTGGCAAGGGTCTAGCCTCTGCGGTTTTTACGAAAAGTGTGGATCTTAGGCCAGATTGATGAATCTGACTTTGCATTTTGGAAAACTTCGTATAGCTCTTGTCTGGGGCCAAAAATCTATTGTTTCTACCCATTTCTGTTCGTGATTTCAGCTGAGTTTATCATTCGGGCTTTTGCACTTGGGATTGCGGTATAAAAATGGTATCAGATGTGCCTCTCAAACTTTAAAAGTTCTCTCATTGCTAAGGAAATTAGAGTTTATCCTTTGCTCCTTTCTAAGTGATGACGGTAGGAACTTGGCGTACGGAAAAAAGTCAACTTTTGAACTAAGACAGATAGATTTTTTTTTACAGACATCGATATCTCTTGATGAGCTGATCAAAGTATATATCATACATTTTTAGGTAGAAAAATTCCTTCATGAGATACATCAGTTTGAAAGTTCAAAGGGATTGATAACTTCAGAAGCAAGGTGCACATTAAAACCAAAAATAGGCTGATACGAAAATGGTATCAGATGTACCTCCCAAACTTTAAAAGTTCTCTCATTGCTAAGGAAATTAGAGTTTATCCTTTTCCCCTTTCTAAGTGATGACGTTAGAAACTTGGCCTACAGCAAAAAGTCAACTTTTGAACTAAGACAGATAGATTTTTTTGACGGTACTCGATAGCTTTTGTTGAGCTGATCAAAGTATATGTCATCCATTTTTTGGTAGAAAAACTCCTTCATGAGATATACCAGGTTGAAAGTTTAAAGGGGTTGACAACTTCAGTGGTAAGGTACATACTGAAACCAAAAATAGGCCGATACCAATTGTGAGACATATAAGGGGGTCTTAAGCAACAGTCGGCTGTTAGCTCATAATCATCTTCGGCAATGACGAGTTCACAAATTTTGCTAGTTGGTGTACTTATTATTTGTTTCTGGTGTATTTGATGGCAAGGCCAATTTGGTTCCAGTGGTAAGACATATAGGGGACTTGTAAGTAATAATCAGCTGTTAGGCTACACTAGTGTTATCTTCAGCGATAAGGGGTTTGCAACTTTTGCTAGTTACAATGAGGGGTTTTTCAACTTTTGCGAGTTGGTGTACCTAGTATTTATTTTAAGATCCTTACAGATCGAACAACTTCGGTGTTTAATCGAAGTGAGGAAACAAAACCAATGTGTTGCTCTTGCGACACTTTACTCGGCGAAGCCGAACAAAGGTTGCCGCAACACCTCACTTTGCCCATGCAATGTAGATCTAGTTTGTTTTTTGTCATTTTGTTACCTGTTATTGTGTTTTTGTTATTGTAACAAAACACAATAACATGTAGATTACGACACAGAGTCGTAATCTACGACTCTGTGTCGTAGATTATATCTACGACACAGAGGTCGGTAGATATAATGACCTCTGTGTCGTCATTTATATCTACCGACACAGAGGGAATATAAATGACGGCCGGGAACCTCAAAGAAAAATTACATACTGGGACACCCGGACACAAATCACGACCGGGAATATAAATGACGACCGGGACACTCAAAGAAAAATTACAAACTGGGACACCAGGACACAAATGACGACCGGGACACATGGAATATAAATGCTATTTATATGCACAGACAATGGGACAGCGAAGAATGTTGTATATTCGCATGTTTTACGTAGTTAAAAATATATATTATATCTAGCTCTATTCACAGGTGGGACACAGGAACACAGCTACAATGGCGCGTAACTAATATGGCGTGTAACGACTTACGCGCGCGGGGGGGGGGCTTGGGGGGCGCGAAGCACCTCACCAACTAGGTATTGGGGTGGCGCGAAGCGCCACCCCAACAGCTATTATATATATATATAAAAATAAGTTGTCTGTGTGTCTGTGTGTCGAGTGACGTCATGTTTATGTGTCGAATGACGTCAAGTTTGTTGATTGACGAAATTACACACCGGGATATCGGGACACAAATGACGACCGGGACACCGGGACATAGGGAATATAAATGACGACCGGGACACTCAAAGAGAAAGCGACCGGGACACGAGGAATGTTCGATTAGCAATCACCATCAACAAAGCCCCGGGACACAAATGACGACCGGGACACAGGGAATATAAATGACGACCAGGACACTCAAAGAGAAATTACAGACCGGGACACCGGAACACAAATGACGACCGGGACAAAAATGACGACCGGGACACCGGGACACAGGGAATATAAATGACGACTGCGACACTCAAAGAGAAATTACAGACTGGGACACCGGGACACAAATGACGACTGGGACATTCGCAAGTTTTACGTAGTTAAAATATATATATATATATATATATATATATATATATATATATATATATATATATATATATATATATATATATATATATATATATATATATATATATATATATATATATATATATATATATATATATATATATATGTATATATATATATATATATATATATATATATATATATATATATATATATATATATATATATATATATATATATATATATATATATATATATATATATATATATATATATGTTTTTAACTACGTAAGACTTGCGAATATACAACATTCTTTGCTGTCCCATCGTCTGTGCATATAAATAGATTGTCAGGTTTACCGACTCTTGAACATGCAACGCATAATGGTCCATGGGAAAACAATCCATATTCAGATCTATACCTCATGATTCTATTGATTGCCCTTGAGCTTTGTTGATGGTGATTGCTAATCGACCATTTCCTTTGTTGCCGTCGTCATTTATATATCCCCCTGTGCCCCCCGGCGTCCCCGTTGTAGTTGTGTCCCTGTGTCCCCGTCGTCATTTGTGTCCCGGTGTCCCAGTCTGTGATTCCTATTTGAGTGTCCCGGGCGTCATTTATATTCGTCAGGATATTGTAGGGCATCGTAGCATCGATGAGTTTAAGCAATTCTTGTCAACTGATTGTTTCGCCTATAAAGAATATTATCTCGAGGTAAGAACTGATCACCGACCACAACGATTGCCACTTTGTTGATAGTTGCGTATCAGGAGGCATCAATTCGATTGCTGTTTTTAAGCAGAAGCACTAAATTATTATTTTTGTGGAAAAGATGATGTATATAAATATATATATATATATTTTCTTTTTAGTTTTTTTGTAGTTTTTACCTTTTTTAGTTTTTTTCTTCTTTTGTATTAATGCTAAAGCCAAGGTTCAAACCTGGAGCCTCTCGGACCTAGAACCTGAAACATAACGCTTTACCAACTCAGCTACTTCGGCGTGAATACATTCGTTTTGAGCAGCTTCCTCGGGTGTTGCCATTGTAGGTTCTTCAGTCATTTTACAATTAGAAATTTCTCTTTCAACGGTCTTCTTACAATTAAAAATTTGTCTTTGAACGATATTCTTAAATACCTGTGTCCTGGTCGTTATTTATATTGCCTGTGTCCCGGTCGTCATTTGTGTCCCGGTATCCCAGTCTGTAATTTCTCCTTGAGTGTCCCGGTCGTTATTTATATTCCCTCTGTCCCGGTCGTCATTTGTGTTCCGGTCTGTAATTTCTCTTTGAGTGTTTTTTCTTTTTAGTATTTTTTAGTTTTTTACATATTTTCTTTTTTGTTTTCTTTTTCTTCTTTATTTTTCAGCTTCACTATGAAATACATATCGCCGAACCTTTGTTTTTTTAACTAAAATCTGGTAGGCATTGATGACCTTATCCAAGTCAAGATCCCAAACCCAATCATCATCGCTATCATTTTTAGTTTTGATATGTTTTGACTCTCGCTGTCCAGGTGGATCTTCATCTAACTGCGCGGTTTTGCGTTCTTTAGCCTCAAGCCTGTTTCCTTGCTGTTCTTTTGATTCCTCGGCACGCTTTCTTTTCTGACTTTCTCTATCAGCAGCAAGTTTTTTGGCATAGACTCTTTGAGCATCTTCATCGGATATATATATATATATATATATATATATATATATATATATATATATATATATATATATATATATATATATATATATATATACTAGCTGTTGGGGTGGCGCTTCGCGCCACCACAACACCTAGTTGGTGGGGGCGCTTCGCGCCCCCCCCCAAGCCCCCCCGCACGCGTACGTCGTTACGCGCCATTGTAGTTGTGTCCCTATGTCCCACCTGTGAATATAGATATATATATATATATATATATATATATATATATATATATATATATATATATATATATATATATATATATATATATATATATATATATATATATATATATATATATATATATATATATATATATATATATATATATATATATATATATATATATATATATATATATATATATATATATATATATATATATATATATATATATATATATATATATATATATATATATATATATATATATATATATATATCTATATATATAAAAATAAGTTGTCTGTGGATCTGTGGATGGATCAGGTGACGTCACCTGAAAAAACTGGATCAGGTGACAAAACTGAAAACTGAAAAAACTAAAAAAAGGCAAAAACTACAAAAAAAACTAAAAACTAATAAAAAAAATAAAAAAGCTAAAAAACTAAAAAAACTAAAAAAAGGCAAAAACTACAAAAAAAAACTAAAAACTAATAAAAAAGCTAAAAAACTAAAAAAACTAAAAAAAGGCAAAAACTACAAAAAAAAACTAAAAACTAATAAAAAAAATAAAAAAGCTAAAAAACTAAAAAAACTAAAAAAACTAAAAAAAGGTAAAAAACTAAAAAAAACTAAAAACTAAAAAAAACTAAAAAAAAGGAAAAAACTGAAAAATAAGCTAAAATAAAGGTAAAAACCAATAAAAAACAAAAAAAAAAACTGAAAAAACTAAAAAAAGGCAAAAACTACAAAAAAAAACTAAAAACTAATAAAAAAAGTAAAAAAGCTAAAAAACTAAAAAAACTAAAAAAACTAAAAAAAGGTAAAAAACTAAAAAAAATAAAAAATAAAAAAAAAATAAAAAAAAGGAAAAAACTGAAAAATAAGCTAAAATAAAGGTAAAAACCAATAAAAAACTAAAAAGAAAAAAAGGAAAAAACTAAAAAAAATTTTCATCTAAAAAACTAAAAAAAACTAAAAAAGGTAAAAACTAAAAGAACTAAAAAAGAAAAAAATAAATGACGACACTCAAAGAGAAAGCGACCAGGACAAAAGGAATGTTCGATTAGCAATCAACAAAGCACCGGGACACAGGGAGTATAAATGACGACCAGGACATAAGTAAAAAAAAAAACTAACAAAACTAAAAAGAAGGTAAAAACTACAAAAAAACTAAAAAGAAAAAAACTAAAAAAAGGCAAAAACTACAAAAAAAACTAAAAACTAATAAAAAAGCTAAAAAACTAAAAAAACTAAAAAAAGGCAAAAACTACAAAAAAAACTAAAAACTAATAAAAAAAATAAAAAAGCTATAAAACTAAAAAAACTAAAAAAACTAAAAAAAGGTAAAAAACTAAAAAAGCTAAAAACTAAAAAAAACTAAAAAAAAGGAAAAAACTGAAAAATAAGCTAAAATAAAGGTAAAAACCAATAAAAAACTAAAAAAAAAAACTGAAAAAACTAAAACAAGGCAAAAACTACAAAAAAAACTAAAAACTAATAAAAAAAGTAAAAAAGCTAAAAAACTAAAAAAACTAAAAAAACTAAAAAAAGGTAAAAAACTAAAAAAACTAAAAAATAAAAAAAAACTAAAAAAAAGGAAAACACTGAAAAATAAGCTAAAATAAAGGTAAAAACCAATAAAAAACTAAAAAGAAAAAAAGGAAAAAACTAAAAAAAATTTTCATCTAAAAAACTAAAAAAAACTAAAAAAGGTAAAAACTAAAAGAACTAAAAAAGAAAAAAATAAATGACGACACTCAAAGAGAAAGCGACCAGGACAAAAGGAATGTTCGATTAGCAATCAACAAAGCACCGGGACACAGGGAGTATAAATGACGACCAGGACATAAGTAAAAAAAAAAACTAACAAAACTAAAAAGAAGGTAAAAACTACAAAAAAACTAAAAAGAAAAAAAAAACTAAAAACTAATAAAAAAACTAAAAAATCTAAAAATCTAAATAAACTAAAAAAGAAAAAAAAAAGGAAAAAAATAAAGGAGAAAAACAAAACTAAAAAACGAATGTATATACAGACCGGGACACCGGGATACAAATGACGACCGGGACAGAGGGAATATAAATGACGACCGGGACACAGGGACACAACTACAACGGGGACACCGGGGGAAACAGGGGGATATAAATGACGACCGGGACACCGGGACAGGGAATGGTCGATTAGCAATCACCATCAACAAAGCTCAAGGGCAATCATTAGAATCATGAGGTATAGATCTGAATACAGATTGTTTTCCCATGGACCATTATATGTTGCATGTTCAAGAGTCGGTAAACCTGACAATCTATTTATATGCAAAGACAATGGGACAGCAAAGAATGTTGTATATTCGCAAGTTTTACGTAGTTAAAACCATATATATATATATATATATATATATATATATATATATATATATATATATATATATATATATATATATATATATATATATATATATATATATATATATATATATATATATATATCTATCTATATTCACAGGTGGGACATAGGGACACAACTACAATGGCGCGTAACTATTATGGCGCGTAACGACTTACGCGCGCGGGGGGGCTTGGGGGGGGGCGCGAAGCGCCCCCACCAACTAGGTGTTGGGGTGGCGCGAAGCGCCACCCCAACAGCTAGTATATATATATATATATATATATATATATATATATATATATATATATATATATATATATATATATATATATATATATATATATATATATATATATATATATGTATATATATATATATATATATGTTTTTAACTACGTAAAACTTGCGAATATACAACATTCTTTGCTGTCCCATCGTCTGTGCATATAAAGAGATTGTCAGGTTTACCGACTCTTGAACATGCAACGCATAATGGTCCATGGGAAAACAATCCGTATTCAGATCTATACCTCATGATTCTATTGATTGCCCCTGAGCTTTGTTGATGATGATTGCTAATCGACCATTTCCTTTGTTGCCGTCGTCATTTATATATCCCTCTGTGCCACCCGGCATCCCCGTTGTAGTTGTGTCCCTGTGTCCGGGTCGTCATTTATATTCCCTGTGTCCCCGTCGTCATTTGTGTCCCGGTGTCCCAGTCTGTGATTTCTATTTGGTTTTTTACATTTTTCTTTTTTCAGTTTTCTTTTTCTTCTTTATTTTTCAGCTTCACTATGAAATACATATCGCCAAACCTTTGTTTTTTTAACTAAAATCTGGTAGGCATTGATGACCTTATCCAAGTCAAGATCCCAAACCCAATCATCATCTTTATCATTTTCAGTTTTGATATGTTTTGACTCTCGCTGTCCAGGTGGATCTTCATCTAACTGCGCGGTTTTGCGTTCTTTAGCCTAAAGCCTGTTTCCTTGCTGTTCTTTTGATTCCTCGGCACGCTTTCTTTTCTGACTTTCTCTATCAGCAGCAAGTTTTTTGGCATAGACTCTTTGAGCATCTTCATCGGCTTTTGCCATTGTAAGTTCATCAGTCATTTTAAACTTAAACATTAATAGATTTCTACGTGAACATATATGTCTTAAATATCTTTAATGACGTCACCGTCATAGCAAAAATGACGACAACTAACTTCATGACGCTAGTCGACACAGAAACATGACGTCACCTGATCCACAGACAGACAACTTATTTTTATATATATAGATAGATATAATTCTAAAATTGTCAGGTAATTTTCTATTTTGAAATAAAAACTAAAAATTATTGCTCAGACAACATAAATATTTTTGATATTTACATAATAGCTTTAGTGGTTCTGGACTGAAAACTAAATATGCTAATCAAATTGGGATTTGCAATTTTTTAGGTTGAAAAGGCAGATCCATTGGAATCATGAGAATGCGTGGAATAAGAAAAGCCTCACCCTCAAAAGGCCCTGTCAAGATTGTTGCCTCTATTACGTTATAACAGACATAACACGTCATTTGTGTCCCGGTGTCCCGGTCTGTAGTTTCGTTAGTCGACAAACATGACGTCAGACGACAAACAACTTCATGACGACATACAGCTCAATCCTTATAATGACGTCAGTCGACAAACATGACGTCAGTCGACACACAAACATGACGTCAGTCGACAGACAGACAAACAACTTATTTATATATATATATATATATATATATATATATATATATATATATATATATATATATATATATATATATATATATATATATATATATATATATATGTTTTTAACTACGTAAAACTTGCGAATATACAACATTCTTCGATGCCCCATTGTCTGTGCATATAAATAGATTTTAAGGTTTACCGACTCTTGAACATGCAACATAAAATTGTCCATGGGAAAAACAATCCGTATTCAGACCTATACCTGATTAGTCTAATGATTGCCCTTGAGCTTTGTTGATGGTGATTGCTAATCGAACATTACCTGTTGATGGTGATTGCTAATCGAACATTACCCGTCGTCATTTATATATCCCCCTGTGCCCCCGGCATCCACCTTGTAGTTGTGTCCCTGTGACCGGGTCGTCATTTATATTCCCAGTATCCCGGTTGTCATTTGTGTCCCAGTGTCCCAGTCTGTAATTTCTCTTTGAGCGTCCCAGTCGTCATTTATATTCCCTGTGTCCCGGTCGTCATTTGTGTCCCGGTGTCCCGGTCTGTAATTTATCTTTGAGTGTCCCAGTCTGTAATTTCTCTTTGAGTGTCCCAGTCGTCATTTATATTCCCTGTGTCCCGGTTTTTAGTTTTCTTTTTCTCCTTAATTTTTCAGTTTTTTTTCCTTTTTTTAGTTATTTTTCTTTTTCAGTTTTTAGTTTTTTTAGTTTCTTTTTATTAGTTTTTGTTTTTTTTCTTTAATTTTTTTGTAGTTTTTACCTTTTTTAGTTTTCTTTTAGTTTTTTTTCTTTTTTAGTATTTAGTTTTTTACCTTTTTTTAAGTTTTTTAACTTTAGTATTTAGTTTTTTTACCTTTTTTTTAGTTTCTTAGCTTTTTTAGTATTTTCTTTTTAGTTTTTTTTGTAGTTTTTACCTTTTTTAGTTTTTTTTCTTCTTTTGTATTTTACCTTTTTTAGTTTTTTTCTTCTTTTGTATTAATGCTAAAGCCAAGGTTCGAACCTGGAACCTCTCGGACCTGGAGCATAACGCTTTACCAGCTCAGCTACTTCGGCTTGAATACATTCGTTTTTGAATTGGTATATGATGTGTCCCGGTCGTCATTTATATTCCCTATGTCCCGGTCGTCATTTGTGTCCCGGTGTCCCGGTCTGTAATTTCGTCAGTCGACAAACATGACGTCAGACGACAAACAACTTCATGAACACAGTTATTCGATTTTTGTCAAAAAAAAATTGTTTCTGGAGTTAAAGCGACTTATCTTTATTTATGAAACCAGTCAAAGACACGATTTAACCGACAAAAAAAATCAAACCAAAACAAAATAAATTAATTTAAAAAATTAATTCTAAGAAAATTTAAAGAAAAGAAATAAGAAACTAACTAAAAGAAAATAAAGGAAATTCTAAAAGGTTAAAAAAAGTAGGATAAACTACTTACTTTCCAGACATAGAATCGAATCAGGCATTGAATTTCTGGCAAGTAGTTATGAAGCTGGTGATCAGGCTGAAAATAAAACAGTAGAGTTTAAAAGAAAATATTCAAACTAAAAAAGAGTATACCGTGACAAATACTTCTATAGAAATAAAAAATACGAAAAAGTAAATAAGAATATGCTTTAAAATGAGAGACACCAAAGACATGCTTCCAAAGATTGGCTTCGGGGAGGAGGCCAAAGAATTTTTCATATAACGACGAGGGCAAAGTCATTAAGAAAAGGTAATTGATATCTTTATTTTTTCCAGTGTTTCTTTGAGATCAATTCTATCATTAACCTGAGAGATGCATAAATAAAAACGATTCAAATAAGACGGAAAAAAAAATTATGAGATTCAGATGATTTTTCGAGCAATATGAGCTAGGACAATACCATATAAGTGTTCGAAGGAGGAAGAATTTCTCACAGATGACGTGCAATTACCTATACAGAAATGGTTTACAGAATGGTCAATACAGAATGGTCCAGAAATGGTTTTTGGCAACAGAAATGGCAACAGTCGAGGGACATATATTTGTTGATTGATACTTGTTTGGAAATAGGTTATAACTACATCTTTTAATAGGTTGGAAATGTTGTTTTTCAGATTCAATTACAGAGTAACTTATAATTCTAAAAAAATCCAAATTTCAAAAAACAGTCTAAAACCCTTCAAAGGTGAAATATTTTTAAATGTCACCTTGATAAAAAAAATTTTAAGCTCTTGGATTGAAACATTTCTTACAAAATTGAACTATTTATAGGCTGCTGGTACTATAGGAACAAAAGCCTATAGTATTCGAAGACCAAAAACGGTTTCTTAAGGAACTGTCGAGTGAAAAATATTTTCCAATTGATATTTATTTGGAAATAGTTCATAATTCTATTTCGGAATAGTTTAAATTTTTTGAAATTCAACTAAACGGTAACATCTCATTCCAAAAAAAAAATTAAAATAAGCCTCAAACCCTTCAAATGTGAGGTGAAATCGATACAAAAGAAAAACACCACTTAAATCACAGCTGTTGAAAGCCTTAGTGGTGGTTCACTGTCCCCCACTCTCAACAACAACAAAAATCACATTTTCTTCTAGCCGAAAATGCCGAAAATTTCTTCTAGCTCTTGTTTTATAGTTTTTAAACCATACCAGATAGCACAGTACAAGTAGCCTTGGTGTCTTTTTCACTCTCTCATTAGCTTTCTCTCAATAGCTTTGACTCACATTGTCTCCTTTTTTATCTTTGTCTCGCTTTCTCTCTCCCGTTATCTCTGTTTCACTTTGTATACTCCTTTATCTTTGTCTTAATTTACTTCTCTCTTTGTTTCGATTATATTTTCTCTTTCTCTTTTTGTGCATATCACTTTTTCTCTTTATTCATCTCTGCCTCATGCTAATTCGACGCTCTTCCTATATCTTAATTCTTGCTTCCCATTTATCTGCATTTACGCTTACGCTTAGATTACCCCATAAAAAACATACCCAACTCATAATAAACAGGACTTACAGAAAAATGAGCAAGACACTTCCTTAAATTTCCCTCAATCGTATTTTCATATTCCGTATCAAGATCGATAGCATCAAGCTAAAAAAGATACAAATAAATGAACTAAGAAATACAAACAGATAGAGGCCATAAAAGCTATATTTTTAGAGGGGTCAAAAAAATTGTCAAAATTCTATGGATTGTGGTTACAGTGGTAGCTGAAACTTAGTAAAGATTTACCAGAAATTAGAAAAAAATCATTTTCCTCTCGTGCAATAGAGGGATGGGATTGATCCCTGGTTGGTAATACAGAACCCAGGATCTAGTCTCAGCTGCAGCAACCTGTCGGAATTCGATTCCTTTGATGATATTATGCGAAAGTATCTCCGTAGTGATTCAAACAAGAAGAAAAAAATAATCATAATAAAAAGAAGAAGAATCAAAACAAAAAGAAGAAGAAGATACAGTGTCAGCGAAATGCCCAAACAGTAGCTTGGGTTATTCGACTTTTGGCCTATTAGTAAAGTAATAGTAAAATATATAGTAATAGTAAAAGCAGTACGGTCGAACTTTTTAGCTGCAAAGCTTTAATATAAAATTAAGTTGGATATAATATCCAAGTTGGCAACATAACAAAAGCAAAGAATTTGCATATATAAATAAATAATTCGCTCCAAACAGGCAACAGGAACAATCTTAAATTTTTGCATAATTAGGTAACCTAATATTGGAAGAATTGACACACAATCGCTGACTAACAAATTTCCCGCTAAGAAAATTTTACAGGGTGATGGAAAAATCCCGTTATTTTTAAAATATTGTAATTAAATATAAACCAATACTTAAATAAACAACTTGGAAAACAAAATTTATAGAGAGAAAAAAAATGCAACATCACTTTAACAATCAAAAACAAAAAATTCCAAGAAAGTGGTGAGTTGTATTAAGCGCTGCATTAAAAAAGTGATAAATATAACATGAGACTTAACGTAGAAATGATAAATATGTATTCATATGCCTGTAGATGTTGTTGTACAGAAGTAAACTCTAGGGTTTCACCCTTTGCATTAACTCAAACTTTTTTTCATTTAAACTTAATAGATCAAACTAACACTGTCTGCCGCTTCTCAAACCTACCAAAACTTTCACCAGCAGATTTTCTCAATAGCTCTCTCATGATGGCATTTATACATATATATATATATATATATATATATATATATATATATATATATATATATATATATATATATATATATATATATATATATATATATATATATATATATATATATATATATATATATAACCTTTGCGGCAAACATAATCTATTGCAAAAATACGTAAGAAAGGACTCAAAACTTAGTTAAAAAAGAAAAAATAAACAGATAACAATAAAATTAATTACTAGTTATTCTGGTTATACAACTCAAAAATACTCGGAACAAAACTCTTCCGATATCTTTCATGTTTATTGGGGATGGATATCAGTTTGGGGACTTTTTGGGATTTTACACGGGACGGTCTGTTGCGGGCGGGAAAATAGGGTTCGAGGATGATGGAACGTAATCAGGGAACAGATGGGTCTTAGTACCGAAACGAAGGCACAGTAGGTTTCCCTCTAGGCCAACGTGGAGAGCTTGAACTTGTCATTTATTATTCTAAATAACTACAGTCAATACATCAGTTTTATAGTGGAATTTTTAACTATTACACTTGGGGTATTAGAATAATTGACTTTCTGACATTGATCTAGGCAAGAATCATCTGTCCGCCTTCAGTAATGTTCTATTTGACTGAAAAGCAACTTCCTTAAATTGAAATTTAAATTACTATAAATGAATGCCTCAATTTAATGTTTATTTGATTTTACTGCAAATTGCGCTAATTGTTTTAAATGAAGACTTTAATAAAGCCTCGCCAATAGCTTTTTGAGTCTTAATTTAGCGAAAACCTATAAGCAATAAGCTACTTTTGACGCTAATTTACAGTTTATCTTAATTATTTCTAAGGAATTCATGTCATTTGAAACATAAATACTATATATAAAACAAATATTACATATATATATATATATATATATATATATATATATATATATATATATATATATAAAACTCACCATAGCACTAAGTTACCTGAGGCCAAGACAGCTACGCATGCCCCTCCTCAATGCTAATCTATTCAAATCCTCTTTCTGTACACCCTCCCAAGAAGTTCCCATTTCCTTTAAATATTTCTTTACCATTTCCTCCCACCCCAAATGCCGACGATCTGCTTTCCACCTACCCCTAGACGGTTGGCCGAAAAGAACAGTCTTCGGCAATCTGTCATCCTTCGTCCACAGAACGTGCCCTAGCCATATCAACCTTTCTCTCATTATAGCCGAAGAAAACAAGATTGAGCCAATCTTTTTATACAGCCTACTTTTTGAAATACGGTCAGTCAGCCGGGTACCCAAAACAATCCATGGGAAAGTTCTCAGGAAAATATCTAGCAAATCTTCATCCACTATTTGGAACACCCATGCTTCGGAACTATATTTGACCACTGTCATCACTGTCGCTTCCAATATTCTAATCTTGGTTTGCGGACTTATCTTCCTATACTTCCAAACTTTTTTCAACTGTGAAAAAAAATCTCGATACTTGGCTATTCCAATTTTAACACTCACTGCTCCCATCATCTTCGCTAATAATACAACCTAGGCAAGGCATGCTGTCCCCTTGATCAATCTTTTCATTATGCAAGGTCACCTTTTCGTTTTTACTTATACCTAGCCTTAGAGACTTAGTCTTCTTAGCATTAACTTTTAAAACTATTCTAGCACCCTGAACTCGCAAAACCTCTATAAGTCCATTCATTTTGCTCTTACTTATATCTAGGATGCTTAAATCATCAGCATAATCTTCAATGGGGAAGTTTTTCTTCTCTATTTAATTCCGTGATCTCAAATTGCCTTTCTTGTGCTCCATAAGACAAATCCTATCAAAATGATCGATATAAAGAGGGATAGAACACAACCCTGCTAGATCCCTTATTTTATATTTAACCAGCTGCTAACCTCATTTCCCACCTAAACCACAGTAGTGTTATTCTTGAACCTGTCACTAATCACTAGATTGTATTTGTTTGGTATACAATATGAGGATAAGAACTTCGCTATATCTCTTTTATCAGCAGAATCGAACAATTTCTAATTATCTTCAAAACTGAAGATTAAAGGTGTTTGATAACTCCAGCACTTCTCAATTATTAAACTAAGAGTGGAAAATTTGGTTGACTCAAATTACATTGTTCTTCTTTTAAAACTTTGTCTGAGCATCAATTAATTTGCTACCTACAGAGACCAGGCTGATGCCTCCATAGTTACCAAACTCACTCTTCTCAACTTTCTGAGTCTCTACACAATAAGATACTATAAGAACTCAATGAGGTTTTTTAGCCATATGCTGAAGTTTTTCTCATTTATTTCTTAGAAATTCTATGTCAACTCAATATTTAGCACAATTATATATATATTATATATATATGTATATATATATATATATATATATATATATATATATATATATATATATATATATATATATATATATATATATATATATATATATATATATATATATATATATATATATATATATATATATATATATATATATATATATATATATATATATATATATATATATATATATATATATATATATATACATATATATATATATATATATATATATATATATATATATATATATATATATATATATATATATATATATATATATATATATACGCTGACGTTAACTTTAACTCCCTTCTTGCTGTTCAGCCTAGAGGACGTTCTATGGCAAGTCGATTCTCACTTCTTAATAAATAGTAGGAAGAAATCTTCTTTCCTGAAACTGTAATTCAAATGTCCTTTAATCTTGCAATTCTTGTCAGAAACTGTATGACAAGACTAACTATCATACAATTTTCTTCTTCACTATCAAATCCTTCTAATAATATATATAGGCTGCACTTTCTTCTGTCTGAAAAATTTGGTTATTTCACGTCTCTCTTGTTTGCTTTCACGACACATTATCATTAATTGTTCTATAGTTTCTGAAGCACCACACTTAGAACATTCCTCACTCTGTGACAAAAATTTTGCTTTGTAACAACCAACTCCAGCATGGTGTTATGGGAGTCGAAACAGTTTCTTTGCTTCATATCTAGTGAGTTCTTTATACACCTTTAAAACCCTGATGATCAATCTCTTTAATCGCTTTATCAAATATCATAACTACGTAAAGAGTGTCTATGTCGGTTACAAATGTCCCTGACTCAACTGCGGATTTGGCCTTCAAATCTGCTATTTCATTTCCAGAGATCGTAATGTGGGTGGAGATCCACTGAATAACTACTTTCTTCTTGTTTAATGTCTTGTAGTTTAATGTAACATTTAAGGACTTCTCTATTTGGTTTTGCCATAGTATTAGCATTTACAACTGCTTGAATAGCACTTTTTGAATCAGAGCAAATGATGATCTTGTCCTCTTCAACAGATACCTCAATGAACCCCAGCACATTCTTAATGGCGTAAACTTGTTCCAAGAAGACACTGCTCTCTGGAGGTAATTTAAATCTTTTGGACACTTTTTTGAAAGGGCACCAGAAAATTGCTCCTACATGCTTTATTTCATCTACTTTCGATCTGTCAGTGATTAATGGAAGGTATCCCTTGTACTCTTTGTCCATCATCATACAGAATGCCAAGTCCGCTCGAGTATCTTGATCCACATTGAATTCTAATCTTGAACTGATCCTATTTTCCTCCCATGGTGGAGGGACACCTATTTCACCCACTTTTAACATTTTGGAAAGTACTATATCAATTTCATAACTTCTAAAAATTTCTAATGCTGCATCAAGACAATTGGATTAATTTTTTGTTTTTGATATGCTGGCAGTTGCTTGGCGACCAGGTTTGATGATTTTTTACTTAACCAGGTGGTTATTTTCTAAAGACCAAATCCTCTGTACATATTTTAAAATCTGATCTTTCTTTGGGTTTCCAGGTCTGCTAGACCACTTTCTGATAGAAGGAAACTAACAAATTAATTGGGGTAAATATACATATATACATATATATATATATATATATATATATATATATATATATATATATATATATATATATATATATATATATATATATATATATATATATATAGTTGACGTTGACGTTAACTCCCCTCTTGCTGTTCAGCCTAGAGGACATTCTATGGCAAGTCGATTCTCACTTCTTAATAAATAGTAGGAGGAAATCGTATTTCCTGAAACTTTAATGCAAATGTCCTTTAATCTTGCAATTCTTGTCAGAAACTGTTTGACAAGACTAACTATCATACAATTTTCTTCTTCACTATCAAATCCTCCTAATAACATATATAGGCGCGACTGCACTTTCTTCTGTCTGAAAAATTTGGTTATTTCACGTCTTTCTTGTTCGCTTTCACGGCAAATTATCATCAAGTGTTCTATAGTTTCTGAAGCACCACACTTAGGACATTCCTCACTCTGTCCCAAAAATTTTGCTTTGTAACAACCAACTCCAGCATGGTGTGATCGGAGTCGAAACAGTTTCTTTGCTTCATATCTAGTGAGTCCTTTATACACCTTCGTTTCTATATTTCTCTGTTTTTTCATAGTCACAAAAAGATTTCCAGTCAAATCTCTAATCGCTTTAAAACCCTGACGATCAATCTCTTTAATCACTTTATCAAATATCATAACTTCGTAAGGAGTGTCCATGTCGGTTACAAGTGTTCCTGACTCAACTGCGGATTTGGCCTTCAAATCTGCTATTTCATTTCCAGAGATCCCAATGTGGGCGGGAATCCACTGAATAACTACTTTCTTCTTTTTTAATATGTCTTGTAGTTTAATGTAACATATAAGGACATCTCTATTTGGTTTTGCCATAGTATTAGCATTTACAACTGCTTGAATAGCACTTTTTGAATCAGAGCAAAAGATAACCTTGTCCTCTTCAACAGATTCCTCAATGAACTCCAGCACCTTCTTAATGGCGTAAACTTCTGCCAGGAATACACTGCTCTCTGGAGGTAATTTAAATTTTTTGGACACATTTTTGAAAGGGCACCAAAACGCTGCTCCTACATGCTTCATTTCCTCTACTTTTGATCCGTCAGTGAATAATGGAAGGTATCGCTTGTACTCTTTTTCCATCATCATGCAGAATGCCAAGTCCGCTGGAGTATCTTGGTCCATATTGAATTCTAATCTTGAACTGATCCTGTTTTCCTCCCATGGTGGAGGGATACCTATTTCACCAACTCTTAACATTTTGGAAAGTACTATATCAATTCCATAACTTTTACAAATTTATAATGCTGCTTCAAGACAATTGGATTGATTTCTTGCTTTAAATGTGTTGGCAGTTGCTTGACGACCAGGTTTGATGATTTTTGACTTAACTGGGTGGTTATTTTCTAAAGACCAAATCCTCTGTACATATTTTAAAAATCTGATCTTTCTTCGTGTTTCCAGGTCTGCTAGACCACTTTCTGATAGAAGGAAACTAACAGGTGTTGTTTTTCTTGCTCCAAATGCAATTCTTATGGCTGAGTTTTGGATTACATCTAATCTTGCAATGGTTGAGTGACAAGCTGTGCCATAAATTGTTGAGCAATACTCCATTTTAGGCAATACATATTTGATATAATACTGGATCAAAAGTTCTGCTGGTAATCCTCTAGCCATATAGGCCAAACTCTTCATAACATTGAGTCTTTTCAAACATGTTGATTTAAGATATATCACATGGGGTTTCCAGGTAAGTTTATTGTCAACCACTACACCTAGTATTTTTGCTTCACTAACATATTCAACTGGGTGGCCACTTAAGTACAGATCTGGAAGGGTTCCAATTCTTTTCCTAGTGATAACAATTGCCTTCGTCTTTGTTGCAGAAAACTTTAAGTCAGCTTCTTTGGACCATTTTTCTAATTTTGCAATGACCTGGGTTATTAGGGTCTTTATATGGTAGGTGTCACGCGCCATGACCCACGCAGTATTGTCATCTGCAAAAATAGCTCCTCCATCATCCTTCATGTTGATAGGAATATCATATGATCCTGTGTTGTACATGTCAGGCCCCAATGCTGATCCTTGAGGGATTCCTCTTTCAGGAAACACTGTTATATTTGAAATTGTTCCACCAACTCGCACTTTAACTTTTCTTCCTATTAAATAATCATTTAAAAATGCTAACATTTGGTCTTTTATGCCAGCTGTTACTAGGCCTCCAACCATTTTTCTATGAAGCATATTATCAAAAGCGCCTTCAATGTCAATTAAAATCGCTGCTAAAATCCACCCATTTTGCAAAGCATATAATGCCTCCTGTTTGAGGCACATAAGACTGTCTTCTGCACTTCTATTTTTTCTAAAACCACACTGAATGTCTTTCAAAATTTTCTTCTGTTGTGTCACAGCTTCTAGTCTCTTCTTCACCATCCTTTCCATAACTTTCCCCAAAACAGGGAGAAGGGTAATGTATCTATAGTTTTCAATCTTTGACAAGTCTTTGCCAGGCTTTGGTAGCATTACTGCTTCACCATACTTCCAAACATCAGGAAATTTTCCCTCCCTCCTTATACCATTGATTTAATTCTAGCAGTACATTGATCCACAATTTGGGGAGCGACTTCATGAACTGTGGCAAAATTTCGTCTGGTCCAGGAGATATATCAGGAAGCTTATTAATTACATTCATTAATTCCTGTTCAATGAATGGTCTATTGTATGGTTCGTCTTGTCCTTGTGTTCCAAGGTCACTTACTTTTGTGTCCATATTGGTCTTCTTCTGTATATCCGGATCTCCCCGGCCAACGGTAGAGCTCATGAATTTGGCAGCTGCATCAGCTTTTTCATCATCAGTCACAAGAAGCTTATTATCAGATGCAATAGGTGGGTTGCTCCGGCCTGAAGTTGCTCTGTTATTCATCTTTTTCATAAACTCATATACTTTGGATGTTGGTTTTCAAAAGTCAAGTTTGTTTATAAAGTTATTCCATGATTTTTTCTTGGCTTCAAGTACTGTTTTTCGAAATATAGCATAAGCTCTGTTCTTTTCAATAAGGCTATGAAGATTTCTCACCAGATTATATATTCTCTTTTTTGCAATGAATTCTCTTTTGGCTTTCGAACAATCTTCATTCCACCAGATACACCCTTGGTGACGGCTGATTTCTCTAAATGGTACAACAGTTTTGGCTATTTCTATCAATTTCTCTTGAAATATTTCAACTTTCCTAGATAATTCTACTTCTTCCTCTGTTAGTGATTTCACATCAAACTCGTCCAGTGCTTCTCTGAGTATAAACCAGTTAAAATTTTTAGTTTTGAATCCCTTTCTCTTATTACCTTTTGGAAGGACTTCTTCATTAATAGTGCACAATATGGGGTTGTGATCACTGGCCAGTTCACTTTCAGCATCACATTCTATGTTTAATTTGATATAGAGTCTAGGATTGCATAATAGCAAATCAATTGTTGTTATCTCTCCTGTCTGGGGATTAACTCTAGTTGGCATCCCAACAGGTGTTGCTAAGCATATTGGGTTATTTATTAAACAGTTTTCTAAACTTGTTCCAGAACTATTTACATTTCTACACTTGCACCAAGATTTACTATGTGCATTCATGTCACCCAATATTATCAGGTCCTCTGCAACTGGTATCATTTTAATAATTTCATCTATCCTTTCTCCCAACAGTCCATTATTTCCAGATGGGTTATATACACATATAACATTCATTTTCTTTTCATTTTTTAAAAACAGTTTAGTTCCAACTACTTCCACTTCATTATCAATTGATTGCTGGCTTGCTAAGTCCAATTCTTCATAATGAATATGACTTCTTATTCCAATCATAACTCCACCTTTTCTTCCTGTTATTCTATCATTTCTCAAGATGTTGAAACCTTTGCAGGGGCTCATGATATTTGGTTTTAGCCAAGTTTCTTGAATACAAAAAATATCAATGTCTTTTCTGTCACAATATTGAAGCAATAATTCCCTTTTTTCTCTCATGATTGAACATGCATTCCAGGATAATATTTTGAGCTGCATTAAGGACATGTTCTGTTTTCCAAGGTGCTACTAGTTTCACAAACCAATTTTACATCATTGCGGTCAAGTTTTCCAAACTTCATTTGCTCAACCAATTCACACAGTTTATCTACCTTTTCATTCAATGGCAAGTTTTCAATACTCAGTATTCCCGGGGTTATAAGCATCCCAATCACTAACTTCTTTGCCGTCGTTTGTTGCAATTCTGCTGCAGTGTTACTGATTATTCTTTTCTCAGGATTCAGGTTATTCTGGACTACATGAGCATAACTTATAAATGTTGTCCTTGCTCTTTTAAATCCCATGCCATACTTTTCTGCCACTTCTAGCACTTGTTGGTTCTCCCTTCTTACTGGGCATACTGATGAAGTGGATGAATGGTTTTGTTTACAATTGGCGCACCTGTATCTACTGGTACGCTCATCTACACTCTCCTGTTTCAGAGGGCAATCACGGCTTTGATGATTCTTGGCACATCTGAGGCAGATCTCCTTTGATTTACAGTCTTTCTGAAGATGTCCATATTTCTGGCATTTGTAGCACTGCATCACCTTCCTATGGTAGGGTAAGACATCTCTGTTTCTACCGCAGCACCACACACTTGCTGGGGTTATAATTGATTCAAAAACCACCATTACTGACAGGCTGTCTTCAAGCTTTTTTAGATCCCGGTTATACCTCTGCATTCTAATCACTTTTTTTACAGGCACAGCAGATTGGATACTTTCCTCAATTTGTACAATTGATAAATATAAAGGAATGCCTTTCATCACACCTCTTGATACATGTTCTTTCCTTAAAACTGTTACTTCTATGTTATTCACAGTTTTGATTTCCAATGCTGATTTCATCCCGCTCTCATCTTTTAAATGCAAGTAAACAGTGTTCCCTTCACGATTTGTTTCAAACTCAAATCTGCCACTAATTTTTTCCTTTAAAAACATACAAAGCTCGTATTCATTTAAGAACTTGGCATTCATATCAACTGCTTTGATTACAACACTTCCATGTATCATTTCCTTTTCAGGTATTTCCAATAATGGGATCTGGAAATTTGAAATATTTCTCCTATCTTTTGCAAGTGACAGGCCTTTGGCCTTCTGGTCTGGTCTTTGGTGAACAAATTGTCTCTTTGGTGCTCCCCTTTCAATCTGAACACTTTCATTACTAATAGGTGAGGTCAGTCTCCTTTTCAAGTTATTCTCTTTTCCTCTTGAGCATAGTCCTTCCACTACTCTTGGATTTACCATAGTCATATCATCGGATTCAAAGTTTGTGTCGGGTGGAGAATGGTCAATACCTTCTAACTCACATTCTTCCACTTCAAGTCCATTATATCTGTTACTCACTGTACAAGCATACTGTGCCTGGTTCAGCACTGGTGCTCGATTACTGTACACTTGCTGTCCATATAGTTGTGTCATAACTTGGCCTGATTCAAGTCCATCATTTGTGTTATTCACTGCATACATATACTGCTGTGATGGGTTGGAAGTTGGGGTATATACTTGTCCATAAACATTTGGTACGACTGCCGGAAACATGACTTTTTGCATACCACTAGGCATATTCCACTGCATTTGCATCATCTGTGGTCCTGGGGCCCTATTTACAGGCCCCTGCATGGGACTATGAACCACTGAATACTGTCCAATACTAGTAGGAGCTACTGTACCCCCAGCTGGGGGGCCAGTTTGACTGTTCATGATACCACTAGTCTCCAGTCCACAAAATCATTTATTCCAGAATTTTCTCAAACAGACTTCATACACCACAAACAAGTTTTTAGTTAAAAACCTTTTTCACAAGAAGCACGTGCTGTGAATTCCTATATATATATATATATATATATATATATATATATATATATATATATATATATATATATATATATATATATATATATATATATATATATATATATATATATATATATATATATATATGTATATATATTTACTCCAATATTTTTGGTTGCTAGCAAAACCTAGTTTTGCGCCAATATTTAGGTTTTTCCTCTCCAACAGTTTCGAGTGTAAACCGCTTTTATTGCTGTATTTATCAGTATATATTTACGTCTATTAAAATTCCCCTCCTTTTGGTTCCCATCATAATTGTCGAAGTTCGTCAACAACACTATCTATTATTAAATATTAGTAAATAAAAACAATGTAATAAGATAGCGTAAATCAAAAGTATAATTGTATAGTCTGAAATAGTATAGGTATATTGAACTTAAGTAGAGGCATTTAATGCTATTCTAAAGAATACCTGGGTCACTCTTGGCACGAAAGTCATCTTTAAACCCTTTTCTAAATTTTCCAGATTATTAGCAACTTCAGTCATACATTATTTCAAGATAAACTTAACTGAATAGAAAAACTCAGGTTCATATTTTCTGGTCAACTTAAACCGTAATCGTGATACAGGTGATAATTAGAGAAATTTATATGTTAGATAGGCCTATATCCTTCTAAAATCTACCGAATTAATATGTTAGTGCTTTCACTTTAGGTCTTCCTGTCCCACCAAGGTCATTCACGGATCTTTATTAATTTAGCCAAGTTTGAAATGGATAGAATAAGATACCCATTAGCTGGACAGCTAATCAATGAAGTTTCTGTTATAGCAGCCAAAGTAGTTTACCATTGGGTTTATCTAAATCTTACAAGCAGTATAATTAGCCTAGGCCTAAGTTATTTGATCCCCTTGAATACTAGCTAGTCTAGACTGTCTACAATGCAGACCCACCTCTCAGAGCCATACTTACATTGCTCAGTGGCTGAACACTTCTTTGGTAGGGCTTAATTTAACATGTTCAAGTTCAAATTTTCCCCAAGCCCTGGTCTCTGAACTGAAATTGAATATCTTCAAACATTTTGTCAAAACTAAGATAAGCACACATAATTCAAGCATCCACAGAACTGGATCAGTTTTCTGTACTATATGTGTAGGCTACATTTTCTTTTATGGTACTGTATAGCTTGTTTTTATTTTTCATTTTCACTTGACTTGGGAATATTACTTGCAGTTTTGCCCACCCCTCCCCCCAGGATTTTGACAAAATTCCACCAGTGTTTTTCTAGAAATACATTGACTATTCACTCCATCTTGTCTGATGGTCCTTATTGTAGCCCTAATAACATATTTTCTTCTCAAATGAGAAGTGTGTCAGGTTCTTTTCATCAAAATTAGGTTTGTATTCTCAGTTTGATTAAATACATGCTAATCCAATATAGTCATAGCCTATTTTATTACCCAAGAATCATATAACTTAGTTTATCATAAATAATTTCTTAAGCTGCACTGCTTTTCCATTACAGAATTTCAGAGGCAAACTCAGGGAGGCATAACAGGGATACATACCCCCTGAAATTTGGGAAATGTGTCCTGTAGGGTTGACTTTCTTATAGATCAGGCTCCTAAGATTGTTGATCTTTGTTTAAATTACATGCTTGCTTTTCAGTGTTTATCTAGAAGTCTATGTCCCTGTTTGTTAACTAGTCATCAATCATATCAAAACAGAAACTAACTATTATAGGCTTTTTAATAAAGAAATAGTTGGTTGATAGCCTTGGCTGGTTGATACAAACCATAGTTGGAATGGGAAGTAATTAAAATGGTTAAGGGGGCAAGGTTATGATGGAGCTTCATCTATGAGTGGCCAGTTTCAAGGCTGTGCAGTCTATGTTCACTATGCAAATCACTCCTTAAACTTAGCCCTGTGTCATTCATACAAAATACCTGTTACAAGAAATTGTCTTTGAACTTCCAAAGAAGTAAATAATTTCTTCATAGTTTTACCCACAAGCTATGCAATTTTCAAATAAATTGTTCAAGAAAATAATGTTATCATAGGGATAAAAGAATAAGACTGAACAAATTTTGAGGGACTAGGTGGGTAGAGCACTTGAAAGCATCTATTTTGTTTAAAGAGGTGCTCAATATTACCTGTAAGGCTATGAGGGAAACTCAAGAACATCCTGATTCTGAATTTTCAAGCAAAGTTTATTCTTTTCTATCTACTATTGAGATGCAGTTGTGTTTACAATCAGTAAAGTCTTTAGTATATCTCATAACTTGTAAACATCTTTGCAATCAGAAACTATAGATCTTGTATACTTGCTTAAACCTGCTGACAAACTTAAGAGCAAGGTTAGAGACACAAGAGAGGGGAGTGAAGCCATGTCTCATCCAGTTTTTACTGAAGCAACTGAACTGTGTCAAGATTATGAAATCAGCATTATAGGCCCAAATGAGCTCTAAAACAAACATATAGGAATAATTACACAACAGCATCAGAGGATCCTGAAACATATTACCAACTTTCCATGTTTATCCCATTTGTAAACTCTTTTTGTGGCAGCTGCATCAGTGATTTCTTAGTCCCAGAAAGTGGTTGGAGTCACTGCAACACCTACCTCCTCAGCACTGCATTTCCCTTGAAGAAGAAAGAATATCAAATATATTGGATATTTTGACTAATTTTTGGTATCTTGACACAGGCAGCTATAGAGAAAGCTTGCAAGCAGAGTTTTCTCTGCAGAGGAAAATGTGAATATAATCAGGAAACATGGCTATAAAATATTTCGTAACATGCTTAAAAGAATGTGATAAGAACCTTTTCCCTACTCTACATCAATTTTTGAAGATTGGTGCAACAATTCCTGTCACTCCAGCAGATAATCTACATTTATAATTTGCAGAGCATCTGCATTGCATGCAAGCATCGTTTTCTACCCTGAGAAGAGTGAAATTAGTACCAGGAGGGTCTCAGGTCAGGAACAGCTTAATGGATTGGCCTTATTATACATACACAGGGATGTCCCAGTCAATGCCAAAGAAATTTTGGAGAAACTAGCCCACAACAAAAAAGAAGGCTTGATTTTATTTTATATTAATACAGATAGTCTCTGGGGTAATTTCAACTTGATAAAATAAGTGCTAGTTTGCCATTAATCCTCCTCAGAATTCAGTCAGAGTACATTAGCCATGAATTATATAAGGTGCTGTATCATAAATAATTACAGATTGTCTCAGGGGTATTCTCAACTTGATGATACAAGTGCTAGTTTACAGTTAAATCCTTCTCAGAATTCACTCATTGTATATTACCTATGAATCACATCACATTTATCACATTCACTCACATTTCCATAACTTCCAAATATCACTGAACCAATCACTTCAAATAGCAGGAATATCAACACAGATAGTCTCTGGGGTATCCTAAACTTGATGAAATAGGTGCTAGTTACCATTAATCCTTCTCAGAATTCAGGCAGAGTAACTTAGCCATGAATTGTATAAGGTACTTTATCATAAATGATTACAGATTGTCTCAGGGGTATTCTAATAAGCTGGTGTATCATAAATAATTTCTTAGACTGCACTGCCTTTCCATTACAGAATTTAATAAATGAAAACTTTGACTAATAAAAAAAATATTTTGTCTCCAAGTCAACAGAAAAAAATGAATAAAACTCATATTTTCATAACTTCCAAATATCACTGAACCAATCACTTCAAATAGCATGAATACCAACATAGATTATCTCTGGGGTATTCTCAACTGGATTAAATAGGTGCTACTGTACAGTTACTCCTTCTCAAAGTCCAGTCATAGTATATTACCAGTGAATTATATATGGTAGTTTATCATTAGTAATTTCTTAGATTTCACTGCCTTTCCATTAGAGAATTTAATAAATGAAAACTTTAAATGAAACAAAATCCAAATATATAGACTGCATGTCTGTGAGTCTATATCAACAGAAAAAAATGAATTAAGCTAAGTTATCCTGTGGTGGCGCAGTGGATTTGACCTTAGCTTGGTAATACGGGACCCAGAGATCGAATCACGCAGCAGGAATGCACTGCAAGGCCAACGCAGGGACCTTAGTAGTCAAGAAGCATCGTTAATTCTTAAATAAAATTAAGCTAAGCTAAACACAACAAATAAAGAAAAAAAAGAAAACTCGCATCTTAATAACTTCCAAATATCAATGAACCAGTCACTACAAATAGCATGAATGCACAATACAGAATGACATACAGATTGTCTATGGTGTAATTTTGTTATGCAATATCTTAATAATTTCCTAATATCACTGTGTCAATCACTGCAAATAGCATGAATACCCAACACAGAATGGCTTACAGATTATCTCTTCTATAGTTTCAATTAGGCCTTCTGTATCAGTTTTAATATTATATTTGATTTTTCAGCCTAAAGTTACAATTTTATGTCATTCTGAGTTGGATATTCATGCTATTTGCTGTGATTAGTTCAGTGGTATTTGGAAGCTATTAAGATATATCATTACAAAATTATACTGAAGCTTGAAATACCTTCTTTGTAGTGGGATTTCAGAGAGAAGAAAACTCCAACATCAAGTGGCTACAACAGGGGGCTATTATTCTATTCAGGTTAATGGTTACAACTGATGGCAAAAAAATGATCATTAAACGGACAAATACCTGTTACCTTACCTTATCTTGTACTTCAAACCAAATTAAGATCTATCTTGATCAATGAATTGCTTCATACTTGATCATTTGAATGATCAAAACATCAAATGCATCCCACAGGTACTTGTAGAAAGCAACAATCTATTCAACATCTAGTAACTTCTTGAAAGCTTCATCATAGGGGGCTGTGACTATTGTATCTGAAAACCTATTTCAGTGGTTTACTACACAGCCAGAGAAAAATGGTTGATGGTGTTGGGACAGATGGCTTGAACTGCTTCGTTGAATGATCCCTCCTGTCTGTGCCAATAGTTTGGTAAGTTGACAAATGAAATGGGGGTGGGGGATCTTCAGAGGTAAGCTTGTTTGTCATAAGCATATCAGTTTTTTGTTGTTGGTAAACCAGTGTAGATAATTTTAACTCCTTCAAATGTTCATCATAAGGCTTGTCTCTCATCTTTCTTACTGCCTTATTAGCTCTGCTTTGCACCCCTTCCTGGAGCTGTATGTCACTCCTGTAACCTTGGAATGTTGTGAAAATTCCAAAATTAAGCACTGGCCAGACAAGGGCCTTGTACACAAAAACTTCATGAAAGCAAATGGAGACCTACTGGATATAGGTTTTTTTTTAGGAGTGCAAGGACAGAGTTTGCATGAGACACAGTCTTCTTGCAGTTCGAATGAAATTTACAACAACAATTTCAACAAAAGGTTGTCAACAACAATTTCAAGATCCCTTTCTTCATCCACACTTTGCAGCTCTTGAATTGTGTTTGCAAACTTTACTTGAAAACTTTCAGTGATGTTCAATGGGGTGAATGAAAAGAAATAAGCAGTGCCAAGAAACTGAGAATTTCATACAGAGAAACTGGAATGCCTGGATTGTTTACCTTCTGACTTGAAATAACTTTGTTGTAATGTGATTCCAAAGAGTGAAACACTCCAAAATTAAACCATTGCTATTTCTGCCACATATGTGGAGGCCAGGTCAACAGGATTATATGGACCACAGTGCTCTCATTTACATTTACATAATCAATAAGGTGTCTTACCATCATCTGAATACCATGTTAACTTATGGTCCATTTTTATGGCCAAAAACTGTGTTTGAATGAACTGCGTACATTAATCCTTCTTTTTTGCAAAGGTGCCATTTGGTCACAGTTCTAAAATAGCTGGAAGCCAGGTCAAAGCTGTCTTTTTTAATTTAGTTTTGGCAACAAACAAATGGACCACTTGGATTATTGCACCCTTGTGGCATTGGCTTTCATTCAAATTTAAAGCCAGTTTATACCAGCCAACATAAAAAGAGGTAAACTGATGAAGAGGTAAATAAACAGTAGAGTAAAAAAGAATAAAACTCAGTTAAGATAACAGTACATGTCAGTTAGATTTAATTGACACCAATATTGAATAAAAAGCCTTTATGTATTTTAAAGAATATTTTCAAGCTTCCTATATTAAGAAAAAGCTTCTAACTTTTACCATTTCCTTGGTTAAATATTGTTGATGTGAGCAGATTTCCAGCTTGGCTCTTTTTATTACATTTTCTACTGCAGCAATGGCAGCCAAAAGACAGGAATTGCTCTAGTGATTTGTTTGTTTCCTAAATTGCACTTCTTTGGCCCCAACCCCTCTCCTGCCTAATTAAGGGCTGAACTTCCTTCCACCTGTATGCACTGGAAAAAGAGTTGCTGTCTTCTAGTCTAACTTTGAATGTACTGTTTCTGAAAGATGTGAAGCTAAAGGGAGAGGGGGTGACTCCCTCCCCCCAAAAATTTTCAAGGCATCAGAATTCGTTGGCCATCCCCCCCCCTCAAACTCAAAATTCTAGCTTCACTCCCGGTTGCAGATAGCCACAATCTTTAGAAAATAGGGTCAGACACCTAACACCTCTCCTTATGGGCTAGACCTTTGTGCTCCTAGACCCTGTGCTTAAGGGCTAGACTTTGAGACTCTAGGCGGGCGTGACTTTCTAAAAGATAACAAACAAGTATTGGTCCAATAAGAGAGACATACTTGTTCCCGCTCTCTACCCATGCTATTTAAACAAAAACTAGGAAAACTCTAGGTTTTATGACTATCTTAGCTCTATGACTATCTACCTTAGTTCTTCTGCCCTACAAATGATGCATGGACGGATAATAGATAGACATATATATTAACAAATGAACTAACATCAATTTTTATATCATCCTAAAAAGGGGGATACTGCCAGCTTTGCCTCTCATTCAATTGGACTATCTGTCTTGGCTTTATCTACAATTAGCCATGGCTTGATGCACACAATTATTCCATTTTAATCCAAAATTACACTGATGACAAATATGCCATCTTCTAATTTAACTTCGAATTTACTGTTTTCAACATCAAGAAGTTCAAGGCGAAAAGTATCAGAAGGTTTTTTTGAGGATGGGACTTTTTTTGGGGATGAGGGTGGGGGATCTAATTTTTTTTAAATGAAGCTTTCGTTTCTATACATCTCCTCTCTTTTCTGCAAGTAGGTTTACATATTAAGTTCATTTAAGTTTCTTTTTTTTTTCAGGATTTCCATTGTATTGGATGAAAGGCGACTGAACAAATTGGCTTAAAGTTGTTTATGTCTACTCCCAGCACTATTTCTAAATTAGTTACTGGGGCTAGAGTAGATGTTGATCCATCTATCAATACCCCATCAACGTTTCAAAACTATGATAAATATCAGTTGCATATTAAAATAGTTAAAGTAAACACAAACCCATCACCAGAAGAAGAAGGCGAAATTATTGATGAGGGTCACCCTGATGGCTACTTTTTTAATCAGTGGGCCAGAGGTAGGACACTTGTGAAAGAATTACGCAATGCAGATGCAGTTAAAGAAGAATTCAAAATTGAAAATGTCCAGTCCCCCATTGTCTCTGTTGACACTGTTGATGGTGGAATTGTAAATAAAGCGTTTATTGATAGTGAATATCTTACTGAAGATGCTTCCATATCCCCATTGTTAGAAACAGTACCAGCTCCATCTATCAAGACAGAAATAACCAGAAGAAGGAGCAGGGAAAAAAGAATAGCCTTTTTGATACATAGTTTTGGGGAATGTCACAGGGCTTGGGACAATCTAATAAACGTTTTTGTGACAAAAGGATTTTCTGTTATTGCACCAGATCTGATTGGACATGGATATAGTAGTTGTCCAAGTGGAAAGAGACATTATACGTTTGATACGATCTTAGAGAATTTGTTGGAGATTTTTGACAAGCAGCTGAAACAGTTTGGCAACCATGCTTTGGTTTGTGGGAGTGGCTATGGGTAATTTTTCTTTCTATTTGGGAATAAGTCTTACAACAATGGTTGACATAATAAATGTAAAATAAAGTTAGAAACCAATGAGGTAAATTTCCAGAAAGAGTCAAAGCGATATCACCTTCTTGCTTTTGCTATAAAAAGGCTCCTTTTCTCTGTTTGATGGGGTTTTTGGACTTTTTCCTTTCCTTTTTACTGATTTCAAGAATTTTTGGATTTGTATTTCATTATAACCTTTTTCGAGTTTTGTCTTCTGCTTTGTCGGATTTTCCTTTGTGTTCTTTTTAAAATCAAAGACCCTTGCCAGAATACTTGCTTTTTCTCTCTATTTCTTAAGATCCAGTTTTCTCCATTTAGCTCTATTTTTGGATAGAAAATTTATCCGTCTATTTGTTTTGCACATAGCTATTTTTTATGATATTGCAAAGATATATTTGAGCCCAGAGTAAAATGAAAGTTAGTGAAGTAAAAAAATATTTGAAGATAATGAAAGACAGATTTAGCCTGTTTGGTCATGTAATGAATGATGGATGGACAAGAATATTGCCTCTTGGTTGGTCTACTTCAGCTGAGACTAAACAAAAAGCAGGATCTTGTTGAATGGCGTGGGATGAAGTCACAGGGAAATAGTTGAGGGAGGGGGTAAAATGAGAAGGCTGGGACTAAGAGAGCTTTTTTGGGACGGAGCAAAAAGTGAAGCTTTAGGTAGTGTGAGGTGGTAGAAGATGTACAAATTTAAATTCAGGTGACTTTTTGCTTTTACAAGTAGTTTTAAAGTAAGTAATTATGTTCCCTTCATTTTTTTCTTCTTTCTTCATTTTTAATCAATCTGCTTGATTTGTGGAAATTGATTCATGCATTTCTTTATTTTAAACTAATCTCTCGTTAGCTTTTTGAACAATTGACACACTTAAGACCCCCTGTCATTTTTTATAAAATGTTTTTGGAAGTTCCCAGTGGTGCTGGAAAATTCCCTAATGGGCCTTTTGTCAATTTGAGGTATTAAATTTCCTTATAGTGAGATTTGGTGACAATAAGTTATTTGAACAAAATAGTGTTTCGGTTTTATTTGTAGTTTACAATTGATGTTTTTACTCAAAAATTCACATTCAGAATGTATATAAATGTATTTCAAGCAGTTAATTTTTCCCTTTTTTATTTATCTTTTCTCATGGTATTTAATTATATTTGAATGAATGCATTATTTACCCATCATTTAAAACGTATACAGAGTAAAACAAGGGACAGAGGAACACAAAACACCAAACAAAAACAACAGCCAACACCATATAACAACTATTGCTGAAGAATCAAAGCCTGGGGGGCTCAAATGATAAATTATAACAAAAGATCTTCACTATGAGTGTGTAATGCTGTACCAATGCAAAATATATTTGCTTGTCTGTCCACCATGGTAAGTGCAACATAAACTTCAAATATTCATAGCAAACTGAGCATAATTTCAGCCTCTTGATAGCCTTAAAATAGACCAAATGTGCACATAATGGGTATTCATACCCTCAGCTGTTCCTGGTATATGGCCAATGCACCCCTTTGACAATCAGCGTGCACATAATATGTCTTGATTTTGTTCATCCTCTACCTGTCTCTGAAAGTAGTCAAAAGTAAATATAGTACAAGTTAAACTTCACATATTCATAGCAGATAAACTTCACATATTCATAGCAAACTGAGCATAATTTCAGCCTCTTGATAGCCTTAAAATAGACCAAATGTGCACATAATGGGTATTCATACCCTCAGCTGTTCCTGGTATATGGCCAATGCACCCCTTTGACAATCAGCGTGCACATAATATGTCTTGATTTTGTTCATCCTCTACCTGTCTCTGAAAGTAGTCAAAAGTAAATATAGTACAAGTTAAACTTCACATATTCATAGCAGATAAACTTCACATATTCATATCAAACTGAGCATAATTTCAGCCTCTTGATAGCCTTGAAATTGACCAAATGTGCAAATAATGGGGCAAAACCTGACATTGCACCAATGGGCCAGCAGATGAAGGTCAACCTTTAAATATTCAAGACTATCTGGTTATATGGAAACAATACTTTCTCCTAAAAGCAGTGACAGCTGTGTCTCAAGCATTGACCATCAAAAACGAAGGCTGAGTATACAATACTATCCGTGAGCTCAACAGTAGTGATGCTTTGACCATCAAAAAGGAAGGCTGAGTATACAATATTCTCCGTGAGCTCAACAGTAGTGATGCTTTGACCATCAAAAAGGAAGGTTGAGTATAGAATATTCTCCGTGAGCTCAACAGTAGTGATGCTTTGACCATCAAAAAGGAAGGCTGAGTATACAATACTATCCGTGAGCTCAACAGTAGTGATGCTTTGACCATCAAAAAGGAAGGCTGAGTATACAATACTATCCGTGAGCTCAACAATAGTGATGCTTTGACCATCAAAAAGGAAGGAAAGTATACAATACTATCCATGAGCTCAACAGTAGATGCTTTGACCATCAAAAAGGAAGGCTGAGTATACAATACTATCCACGAGCTCAACAGTAGATGCTTTGACCATCAAAAAGGAAGGTTGAGTATACAATATTCTCCGTGAGCTCAACAGTAGATGCTTTGACCATCAAAAAGGAAGGCTGAGTATACAATACTATCCATGAGCTCAACATTAGATGCTTTGACCATCAAAAAGGAAGGCTGAGTATAGAATACTATCCATGAGCTCAACAGTAGATGCTTTGACCATCGAAAAGGAAGGCTGAGTATACAATACTATCCATGAGCTCAACATTAGATGCTTTGACCATCAAAAAGGAAGGCTGAGTATAGAATACTATCCATGAGCTCAACAGTAGATGCTTTGACCATCAAAAAGGAAGGCTGAGTATACAATACTATCCATGAGCTCAACAGTAGATGCTTTGACCATCAAAAAGGAAGGTTGAGTATACAATACTATCCATGAGCTCAACATTAGATGCTTTGACCATCAAAAAGGAAGGAAAGTATACAATACTATCCATGAGCTCAACAGTAGATGCTTTGACCATCAAAAAGGAAGGCTGAGTATACAATACTATCCATGAGCTCAACATTAGATGCTTTGACCATCAAAAAGGAAGGCTGAGTATACAATACTATCCATGAGCTCAACAGTAGATGCTTTGACCATCAAAAGGGAAGGTTGAGTATACAATACTATCCATGAGCTCAACATTAGATGCTTTGACCATCAAAAAGGAAGGAAAGTATACAATACTATCCATGAGCTCAACAGTAGATGCTTTGACCATCAAAAAGGAAGGAAAGTATACAATACTATCCATGAGCTCAACAGTAGATGCTTTGACCATCAAAAAGGAAGGAAAGTATACAATACTATCCATGAGCTCAACAGTAGATGCTTTGACCATCAAAAAGGAAGGAAAGTATACAATACTATCCATGAGCTCAACATTAGATGCTTTGACCATCAAAAAGGAAGGCTGAGTATAGAATACTATCCATGAGCTCAACAGTAGATGCTTTGACCATCAAAAAGGAAGGCTGAGTATACAATACTATCCATGAGCTCAACATTAGATGCTTTGACCATCAAAAAGGAAGGCTGAGTGTAGAATACTATCCATGAGCTCAACAGTAGATGCTTTGACCATCAAAAAGGAAGGCTGAGTATACAATACTATCCATGAGCTCAACAGTAGATGCTTTGACCATCAAAAAGGAAGGTTGAGTATACAATACTATCCATGAGCTCAACATTAGATGCTTTGACCATCAAAAAGGAAGGAAAGTATACAATACTATCCATGAGCTCAACAGTAGTGATGCTTTGACCATCAAAAAGGAAGGCTGAGTATACAATACTATCCGTGAGCTCAACAGTAGTGATGCTTTGACCATCAAAAAGGAAGGTTGAGTATGCAATATTCTCCGTGAGCTCAACAATAGATGCTTTGACCATCAAAAAGGAAGGAAAGTATACAATACTATCCATGAGCTCAACAGTAGATGCTTTGACCATCAAAAAGGAAGGTTGAGTATACAATACTATCCATGAGCTCAACATTAGATGCTTTGACCATCAAAAAGGAAGGAAAGTATACAATACTATCCATGAGCTCAACAGTAGATGCTTTGACCATCAAAAAGGAAGGCTGAGTATACAATACTATCCGTGAGCTCAACAGTAGTGATGCTTTGACCATCAAAAAGGAAGGTTGAGTATACAATATTCTCCGTGAGCTGAACAGCAGCAATGCTTTGACCAGCATTGGCTTTCTGTTTAAGCAGTAGTACTGCAGATTTTTCGGCGTTAAGCTGAAATCCAGTATGAGTGCATTCTAGTCGTAGTTGGATGAAACTACTCTCTAGCCCTCATAATTACCATTTCTTTTTTCTTTGTTCCTTTAATTCCGTTGGCAAAACTAATTATTTTTGTTAGATTTGTTCTAATGGATACAAGATATACCATTCTAAGGCTAATCAACAAAATGAAAACTACTTCATTACTAGTTAAGTTAATAGTTTTGTTTGAATTTGAGCAGAGGAAAGTTTTTTTTTAAGGAACGTAGGCTAGTCTAAAGTAAATGCAGATTAACATATATATTGTAGAAACCCTATTTGAAAAAGCTGCAATTTGTGTTTGGTCTAATGTAAAGTAATTTAAACAGTCGAAGAATTAAAAAAGATCAACAAAAACCATTATTTTTATTTATTTTTCTATGATAAGTAATTTTAAGGGGGAGTGTTATCAGGGGCATACTTGTTTTGGGGCAAGACTCTATCCCCCCCAGACCCCAGTCCTCCCAGCTAAAATTTAGTTTTCTAATTTTTGAAGATCAAGATCTTCAAAAATCTTGTCAAAACTAAGATAAGCATACATAATTCAAGCATTTAAAGAAACGAGTCAGTTTCCTTTAGTATATCTTTTTTTATGTTGTACTATATGACTCATTTTTTTGTTTTCATTGTCATCTTCACTTGATTTGGGAAAATTGCTTCAACATTGCTCCCCTCCCCTGGTTTTTAACAAAATTACGCCACTGAATGTTTAATGGCACTGACCATTCCTAGTTTTGCCGGAAATTAACTTGAATACCCTCTCTCATCCTTCGTATTTGATTTGAATGCCCATGATAACGCTGCAGCTCATTTTAAGTTATTGAATGTGTATGTGATTCTAACATCACTTTTCTATATTTTAAGTGAGGTAAAACTTGTTATATATATATTTTTGTTTAGGTTTTCTGTAAGTAGTTAATATTTTGATGGATCAAAATCGGTATCAAAATCAGTAGGTCGTACTGGTTGTTCTTGTTTGCCGTATTTAATTGTCTCTTTTTTTGGGTCAAGTGGAAAAACTGGAATGGGGAGGAGGTGGGGAGACTTCCCTAAAATAAGCCTCTCTTGTAAACACACATCTACTGTTTGATATTGGGAAACCTGGTTGTAAAACCATTTTTTTCAATTTTTAGTGCAGTTTTCGCCACAGCAATTGCAAGAAAGCGCCAATCATCAGTAGACCTTCTGATTTTAATTGACTCCGGAGGGCCAGTCCCTTTGGCTCCACGCAACTATAAATGGTCGAAGTATCCAGCAATCATATTCAAAATATTACAGCCCCTTATAAAACAAGGTCTTATCCAAAGGTAAGTATATGGAACGTTTGCTGCGTCTGTATTAGTTAATTTTAGTTGTCAATACAAAAACTGAGTTTATGAATCAAACAGTTCGTGATAACGAACTGTGGTAAGGAGTGACCCGGCTCAATAGTAAACGAAACTCTAAAAAACGGAATTTCGATGCTAAAAGATACATCAAAAGAATCGAATTTTCACGCTGATTCTAAATATATAAGTTTCAATTACTTTATTCTTTGTCATCCAAAGTTACAAGCCTGAGAAAATTTGCCTTATTTTGGAAAATAGGGGAAAACATCCCCTAAAAGTCATAGAATCTTAACGGAAATCACACCATCGCATTCAGCGTATCAGAGAACCCTATAGCAAAAATTTCAAGCTCCTATCTAAAAAAATGTGGAATTTCGTATTTTTTGCCAGAAGACAAATCACGGGTGCGTGTTTATTTGTTCTTTTTTTTGTTTCTTTTTCTCAGGGGTCATCGTATCGATCAAGTGGTCCTAGAGTGTCGCAAGAGGGCTCATTCTTACGGAAATGAAAAGTTCTAGTGCCCTTTTTAAGTGACCAAAAAAATTGGAGGGCATCTAGACCCCCTCCCACGCTCATTTTTTCCCAGAATCTACGGATCAAAATTTTGAGATAGCTATTTTGTTCCGCATAGTCGAAAATCGTAATAACTTTGTCTTTGGGAATGACTTACTCCCCCACAATCCCTGGGGGAGGGGCTGCAAGTTACAAACTTTGACCTGTGTTTACATATAGTAATGGTTATTGGGAAGTGTACAGACGTTTTCAGGGGGATTTTTTTGGTTTGGGGGTGGGGTTTATGGGAGGGGGCTATGTGGGAGGATCTTTCCTTGGAGGAATATGTCATGGGGGAAGAAAAGTTCAATGAAAAGGGCGCAGGATTTTCTAGCATTACTATAAAAAAACAATGGAAAAATAAACATGAAAACGTTTTTTCAATTGAAAGTAAGGAATAGCATTGAAATTTAAAACGAACAGAGATTATTACGTATATGAGGGGTTCTAAAAATACTTTAGCATAAAGAGCGAGGTATTTAGGAGGAGATAAATACCTCGCTCTTTATGCTAAAGTATTTTTAGTAATTTCAACTATTTATTCTACGTCCTTTTTGATTCAGGGGTCATTCTTAAAGAATTGGGACAAAACTTACGATTTAGTGTAAAGAGCGAGGTATTAACGAGGGTACAAACCCCCTGACATAATAAAAATATAAGAATATAAAAGTTTTTTACGTAAGTTAATTCTTAAGTTACGTATATTTTTTACTAGTAAAAACGTTCGTTAAAAATTAAAAGTTCTAGTAGCCTTTTTAAGTAAACGAAAAATTGGAGGGCAGCTAGGCCTCCTTCCCCACCTATTATTTCTCAAAATCGTCTGATCAAAACCAAGAGAAAGCCATTTAGCCAAAAAAAAATTAATATACAAATTTCATTTCAATAATTTATGTGCGGAGAGCCAAAATTAAACATGCATTAATTCAAAAACGTTCAGAAATTAAATTAAAAAAAATAGTTGTTTTAACTGAAAGTAAGGAGCGACATTAAAACTTAAAACGAACAGAAATTACTCCGTATATGAAATTGGTTGTCTCCTCCGCAATCCCTCCCTCTTTACGCTAATGTTTGACTCTTTGCCACAATTGTACTTTTTAAAACAATTAAAAGCTTTAGCGTAAAGAGCGAGGCGTTGAGGAGGGGACAACCCATTTCATATACGGAGTAATTTCTGTTCGTTTTAAGTTTTGATGTCGCTCCTTACTTTCAGTTAAAAAAAACTATTATTTTTTTTTATTTAATCAGTATCGGAGGACCGAGCTTTGCTTCATGGAAGAAAAATATTTTGTTTTTATTTGTTTCACTAAACAACTTTAATTTTATTTTTATTTTATTTGTTGTAGAAAGCGTTAATATGTTGAACCTCTGGCATTATTGTGACGTCATTCATAAGAAAAATGTTTTGTTTTTATTTATTTTACTAAACAACTTTAATTTTATTTTTATTTTATTTGTTGTAGAAAGCGTTAATATGTTGAACCTCTGGCATTATTGTGACGTCACTCATAAGAAAAATGTTTTTACAAAATTAATTCAAGTCCAAAAGAAATTTTTCACAGAAAAATGGAAGCATGCCAATTTTCAAAAAAAATTACTGTGCCGCTTTTGAGGAAAAACTTACAGATATGTGTATAATTATTGCTTATTTAATTAGGTAGATATATTTTTTACTTAATTTTAAGGTCGTGATTTTGCTATGCAAATGGAAAAATAAAAATACCAAAAAATTGGTGCAAAAAGTGTGTATCAACACAAAAGTGTGTACTGACACGTTTAGTACGTTCCTGCAGTCCTTATCCGACTTATCCGCTTGATATAAACTTCCTCGGATGAAATTCGTTAAGATAACAACAAATACTCATCTGACAACTTGTCAACTGAAATGCTACAGGCAACTAGGCGAATAACAACACTAATCATTTCTACTCCACTCTAAACATAACTTATTTACCAGTCCTTGAAGGTTTGACAGATTTTAAAATTACTGGCCCTTTTTTGAAAAGGGCCAATTTTTTTCGAAAAGTTTTTTTTTGATCATAAATAAGTTCTCAATTGTTACGACATATTTCATTAAAACAGTGGTTTTAATTGTGCTGCAACACACCAGTGTATAACCAAAATATTCATAAGATTAGTGCCATGTTCCCTCAGCATATTTTCCAACCCTTCCCACCCTCCGTATTTCTGAAAATACCTTTTTGGGTATTTTAATTCAAAAAATAACGTTTTTTACTACTTCCAATGGGGGAAAATCGAAAAAACTGCCCCTCTTCCCCACCCCCAGTGACTTTTAAAAATAGATTTTTCCCCTCCCAATGTTTTTGTGAATTGGCGCAGTTCTTCCAAGCTATAAAAGTAAAACTTTAGCTAATTTTGCCGAGCAGTGGCTTGAGCATTAATAATACATTAATTAAAGACGCTTTTTAGGAGTCGTCTATTTCACCCAAGAGGAAAGAATTTGTGTCACTCCCCGGAAAACACATGTCTACCTCCTTATGTAGTATCAAATTATGATAAAGGACAGTATTGGCCAGCTGGTGACATTGGTTTTCACCGAAGAATCACACAACCTTGCCTTTTAATACATTCAGCAAGTCGAGGTGTGTCCTTAATTGAAATGCTGGAAATGGAAAGGGTAAGACGTGATTTTAAACTAATGCCATCTAACTTACATATCTATCAAACTAATGAGATTGCCATCTAGAAATGAATGCAAAAATTTGGTTGGTTCGAACATTACTATCCAAGTATATTTTTTTTAAGTTTAAAGAGAGCAAACTGAGCGCTCAATCGTGATTCTGAGCTGAGCAAACTTTTTTTTTTAAACAAAATATTAATCTCGAAAAAACATGTGAGGGGATGCGTGGTTGGCTGCTTTTTGGCTACTGTTTTCTAATTTTAAAAGAAAAAAAAATGTAATTATCAGAATTTTCTGGAAAAAAATTTGAAAAGGGCAAATTGAGCGCTAAGTCGTGATTTTGACACGAGTAAACTTTTTTTCAAATATAATATTGATTTTCAATTAATATGGGAAGGGGGTGGAATAACTGCTTTTTGGTTACTGTGCTTCTGATTCTGAAATCAAATCAAACATTACTATCAGAATTTAGTTGCAAAACTTTGTAAACGGTAAATCGAGTGCTCGCTCGTGATTTCGGCAATTTTTTTAAATAGCATCAATTTCTAAGAAATACGGGAGGGTGGATGGGTGGTCGCAAGGCCGTATCCTGGGGTTTGACCCCCTCTACCTCCCACCCGAAATTCTTGTCCCAGTCGTAAAATCATAGCAAAATTGTATGTAAAAAAATTTGGATGTGCTTTTTTTGTTTTTTTGTATTCTCCTCCCCCCCTCCCTGAACAAAAATCCTGGATAAGGCCCTGGGTGGCTGACTGCTTTAGGGTTTTATTTTTCTAAATCAAAGAGAAGAGGAAAAAAAAACCTTATCAGAATCTTATTGAAAACAGCTTAAAAAGGACACATAATGAGCTTATTCTTTATATTCGAATACATTTTTCAGGGATGGGTAGTGGGCGACTGCTTTTGGGTTAAGTTATTTTTCTAATCCTGGTATGAAATGAAAAACATACCCAACCAAATAGAAGCCACAACAAACAGCCAATAGATTGTTCAACTTAGTTTTCAAGGGTATCTCTAATGCGGCAAAAACTATTTCGGTATCTAACACTCGAATTTTAAGGCCTTCATATGTACAAGAAAGGCTGTTTTGATTATCAAAGGTGCGCAACAATGTTTTAGTATCAAATACTGAGTATGCTCTAAGACAACAATGTCTATACATGACGTCAGATTGAAAAAAAAGCTAGAAAGTATAATTAAAAAATATAGTGTTTCTCCTGCTCTGCTTGAATTAACTTAAAAGGTTTTTTTTTTTTTTTTTTAGCTTTATGGGGACCTTGTCAAAATCTGCTTTTGTCTTTTTTCCACTGTCTGAAAATAATCCTTGTTTTATTGGTTATTCTTAATTAGATTTTCCCATTTTTTTTTTTTTTTTTTCATTTGTGTTTTGCAACCATATCAGATCCTCTATTTCCCACCCATTACTGTGAGGGGGAAAAGAAGTATAATTTGATTTTGGAAAAAAACGTAACTTTGAAATAGCTATTTCTAGTATTCAAGTAATCTACTAATTTGGTAATCCTGTGTTCTACTAATGTATTAGCTCTAAATTGCTAAAAAAAAAATGTAAATATATAGAACCAAATACAATCATAAAAATTAGGCTAGAATAGAAAGAACTGAATAGAAATAGAATAGAAATAGAAAAAACTGGGTTTTAGAAACTGTGTTTAAATATAAGATTTACAGCAAAAATGTCGCACCAGACCTTTTTGAAAGCCAAGCTTCAAACCTGATATCCTCCCCCCCCCCCAGTAGCTCTTTCGTCAATACTGGTCATATCATATATTTCTTCATTTTCCATTTCAGGGTATGATGAAGGCAATACTCGAAACACTCGGTGTAAAACTTTTTCCGTACTTATTTGCAATGTATTCGCATGTTTTTTCGCATTTCTTGTGACAGCAAACGATTTTTTTTTTTTTTTTTTTTTTTTTTTTTTTACCCATGTATTAAGAAAGAAAGAAAAAGGAAAAAAACTTGGTGAATGATTAAAGTAAAGGGTGTGTTTACAAATCAAACATATGAAGATGTGAGGAAACAGTTATAATACTCCAAATAAGGCATTGAAAAAACACAAAAAAAAACAAAGTATTATCTGAAAACCTTTTTCAATGGACAAAATCTAAGCTAAATTAAATAGAACATATTAAGAAAAAGGTAAAGAATTCGGCGTTTGATTTTATAATCCCTATCGGTGGTGCTGATCGCTTTTTCATGGCCCTTCAGCCAGGAAGTGGAATGGGGTCAGGTGCCAGCCATCCCGTGCTTTTGCACACCTTTCTGTTTACCTTCCTCAGATTTCTCAGGGTACCCATTTAGAGCTGGGTTGACTCTGGTCAAGCTTACAGAGTCATGCCACTGATCCCCGTTCAAACCAAATAACCAGCGTTAAGAAAAGGAAAAATATATATATATAAACAAAGTCTTTTATTTTTCGTTTGAATTATTTATTTTGCTTTTTTCCTTTCTTTATGTATATATATTTTTTTTTTTTTTTTAGTGTCTTTATTTGAAATATTTTACCCGTTTTTCGGCAAATGTTTAGTTTCGTCACAAGCTGTCTAAACTGGAAACCATACTGCTACATAGAAAAGCTAATTCTAGGAGCGCATCCATTTCTAGTTGACCCTCCTCCTCCGTGGGGCAAACTAAAAATGCGTAAAGTGGGCTTGCTTACAGGTAACAGTACTATAGAGCGAAGTGTATTAGTCCATGAGCCCCGCGAGCAGCGGTACGAGGTCTGTATTCTATATTTATTTAATAAACGTCGTTTGAGGTTTTTTTTTAGTTTTATCACTCTCTGTTGAATAAATATAGAATCAGACCTCGGCCCGCTGCCCATGGGGCTCAAGGACTAATACGCTTCGCTCTATAGGTAATGTTACCTGCAAGCAAGCCCACTTTACGCATTTTTAGTTTGCCCCACGGAGGAGGAGGGTCAACCAGAAATGGATGCGCTCCTAGAATTAGCATTTCTAAGTACTATAGTGTGGATACTATAGTACTATAGTATTACCTGTAAGCAAGCCCATTTTGCGCATTTTTAGTATCGTTGCTGGAGGATTTTAGAAAGATAAAAAATGGATGCGCTTCTCTAATAATGACAAAGAAACAATATACGATCATCAGAATCTTGCTATATGCAGTAATACGCACTTTAGACAGCTTGTGACGAAACTAAACATTTACCCGTTTTTCGATATTTTCCTCTCTTTTTATATATCTAAATAGAAAGGAAGGGTCAAAGAAATTATTTAAGGTGTGCGTTTAACTTTGGGGGGGGGGTCAGCCTTAGAGGATTCAACTGAATAAGTACTCACGAGACCAAGGCAATGGGTGTTCACTATTAACTTACCTCACTACTCCGTCGTATAGACTAACTTAAATTTCTAGGCTTTTTGTAGTATGTATTATAAACTCAGAAAAGAGAATTTTACTGCTAAAATCTATTATTCTTTCTTTAAAGTTCAGCTAAATAGCAGGTAATAGTATATAAGTAAGAATATAACTTTTTAAAGAAATGTAGCGAAACAAAGGCGACCCAAATATGTACAAGCCTATATTTTCTCTGGTACTATTTTTCCTTCATATTTTAATTCTCTCTTGGCTATAACAGATAAATCGTATCTTTTTTCAGACGTTGCCACGTGGATATTTAGAAATTTTGTCTGGTGAAAACACTCATCTTCAAAGAGAAATTATAGCCGAATTCATTGATTCCTTTGTTATCGATTGACATGAAGACGAAGAAAAAATGAAATCTGTATTCTTTTTTTTGGAACAAAGTGCCTTAATTTCAGTGCAATTTTAAATCTGTCCCCGTATTCTCTGTGTGTTAATTTATGTTTTCAATCTGACATCTATGTTCAACTATACTGTAAAGAAAATAACTACTAAAATCTCATAGTTGCATCTTTGTCGTTTTTCTCATATTTTTAAGAATTTTGCACATAGAGATTAGTAAATGGTCATTATAAGCATAGAAATTAGGAAATGGTCATTATAAAGACGATTTTAAGGGGCTATGCAGGCGATTATGGAGAAAGTCAAATGTTGAAGCGATCTGATTGGTTGGCTAGCCAACCAGTCGGGTCGATTCAGCATTCGTAACGAGGAACAAAAGGACATTAAAACGATTACTGAAACAAGCTTTTTTTTATTATTATAATGGTAGCCATATGGGGCTGAGAGGAACGAGAGACTGGAGTAAGTTGGCTGACAACTATACTGTTAAGAAATAATTACTAAAATCTCGTTGTTGTATCTTCGCCGTTTTTCTCATATTTTTATGAATTTTGCGCATAGAAATTAGGAAATGGTCATTATAAAGACGATTATAAGGGGCTATGCAGGCGATTATGGAGAAAGTCAAATGTTGAAGCGATCTGATTGGTTGGCTAGCCAACCAGTCGGATCGATTCAGCATTCGTAACGAGGAACAAAAGGACATTAAAAAGATTACTGAAACAAGCTTTTTTTATTATTATAATGGGAGCCATATGGGGCTCAGAGGAACGAGAGACTGTAGTAAGTTGGCTGACAACTATACTGTAAAGAAATAATTATTAAAATCTCGTTGTTGTATCTTCGCCGTTTTTCTCATATTTTTAAGAATTTTGGGCATAGAAATTAGGAAATGGTCATTATAAAGACGATTTTAAGGGGCTATGCAGGCGATTATGGAGAAAGTCAAATGTTGAAGCGATCTGATTGGTTGGCTAGCCAACCAGTCGGGTCGATTCAGCATTCGTAACGAGGAACAAAAGGACATTAAAACGATTACTGAAACAAGCTTTTTTTATTATTATAATGGTAGCCATATGGGGCTGAGAGGAACGAGAGACTGGAGTAAGTTGGCTGACAACTATACTGTTAAGAAATAATTACTAAAATCTCGTTGTTGTATCTTCGCCGTTTTTCTCATATTTTTAAGAATTTTGGGCATAGAAATTAGGAAATGGTCATTATAAAGACGATTTTAAGGGGCTATGCAGGCGATTATGGAGAAAGTCAAATGTTGAAGCGATCTGATTGGTTGGCTAGCCAACCAGTCGGGTCGATTCAGCATTCGTAACGAGGAACAAAAGGACATTAAAACGATTACTGAAACAAGCTTTTTTTTATTATTATAATGGTAGCCATATGGGGCTGAGAGGAACGAGAGACTGGAGTAAGTTGGCTGACAACTATACTGTTAAGAAATAATTACTAAAATCTCGTTGTTGTATCTTCGCCGTTTTTCTCATATTTTTATGAATTTTGCGCATAGAAATTAGGAAATGGTCATTATAAAGACGATTTTAAGGGGCTATGCAGGCGATTATGGAGAAAGTCAAATGTTGAAGCGATCTGATTGGTTGGCTAGCCAACCAGTCGGATCGATTCAGCATTCGTAACGAGGAACAAAAGGACATTAAAAAGATTACTGAAACAAGCTTTTTTTATTATTATAATGGGAGCCATATGGGGCTCAGAGGAACGAGAGACTGTAGTAAGTTGGCTGACAACTATACTGTTAAGAAATAATTACTAAAATCTCGTTGTTGTATCTTCGCCGTTTTTCTCATATTTTTATGAATTTTGCGCATAGAAATTAGGAAATGGTCATTATAAAGACGATTATAAGGGGCTATGCAGGCGATTATGGAGAAAGTCAAATGTTGAAGCGATCTGATTGGTTGGCTAGCCAACCAGTCGGATCGATTCAGCATTCGTAACGAGGAACAAAAGGACATTAAAAAGATTACTGAAACAAGCTTTTTTTATTATTATAATGGGAGCCATATGGGGCTCAGAGGAACGAGAGACTGTAGTAAGTTGGCTGACAACTATACTGTAAAGAAATAATTATTAAAATCTCGTTGTTGTATCTTCGCCGTTTTTCTCATATTTTTAAGAATTTTGGGCATAGAAATTAGGAAATGGTCATTATAAAGACGATTTTAAGGGGCTATGCAGGCGATTATGGAGAAAGTCAAATGTTGAAGCGATCTGATTGGTTGGCTAGCCAACCAGTCGGGTCGATTCAGCATTCGTAACGAGGAACAAAAGGACATTAAAACGATTACTGAAACAAGCTTTTTTTATTATTATAATGGTAGCCATATGGGGCTGAGAGGAACGAGAGACTGGAGTAAGTTGGCTGACAACTATACTGTAAAGAAATAATTACTAAAATCGTGTTGTTGTATCTTCGCCGTTTTTCTCATATTTTTAAGAATTTTGGGCATAGAAATTAGGAAATGGTCATTATAAAGACGATTTTAAAGGGCTATGCAGGTGATTATGGAGAAAGTCAAATGTTGAAGCGATCTGATTGGTTGGCTAGCCAACCAGTCGGGTCGATTCAGCATTCGTAACGAGGAACAAAAGGACACTAAAACGATTACTGAAATAAGCTTTTTCTTATTATTATAATGGTAGCCATATGGGGCTGAGAGGAACGAGAGACTGGAGTAAGTTGGCTGACAACTATACTGTTAAGAAATAATTACTAAAATCTCGTTGTTGTATCTTCGCCGTTTTTCTCATATTTTTATGAATTTTGCGCATAGAAATTAGGAAATGGTCATTATAAAGACGATTTTAAGGGGCTATGCAGGCGATTATGGAGAAAGTCAAATGTTGAAGCGATCTGATTGGTTGGCTAGCCAACCAGTCGGATCGATTCATCATTTGTAACGAGGAACAAAAGGACATTAAAAAGATTACTGAAACAAGCTTTCTTTTATTATTATAATGGGAGCCATATGGGGCTGAGAGGAACGAGAGACTGGAGTAAGTTGGCTGACAAATATACTGTAAAGAAATAATTACTAAAATCTTGTTGTTGTATCTTCGCCGCTTTTCTCATACTTTTAAGAATTTTGGGCATAGAAATTAGGAAATGGTCATTATAAAGACGATTTTAAGGGGCTATGCAGGCGATTATGGAGAAAGTCAAATGTTGAAGCAATCTGATTGGTTGGCTAGCCAACCAGTCGGATCGATTCAGCATTCGTAACGAGGAACAAAAGGACACTAAAACGATTACTGAAATAAGCTTTTTTTTATTATTATAATGGGAGCCATATGGGGCTGAGAGGAACGAGGGACTGGAGTAAGTTGGCTGACAACTATACTGTAAAGAAATATTTACTAAAATCTCGTTGTTGTATCTTCGCCGTTTTTTTCTCATAATTTTAGGAATTTAACGTAAGCACAGAAAGTAGGAAATGGTCGTTATAAAGACTTGCAAGGGGCTGTGCAGTCGATTACGAGGGGAGAGTCAAAAATTCAAGTAATCTGATTGGCTGGCTGGCGAAAATCCTTGACTGGACCAAACAGTCAGATAACTTTCGACATTTGTAACGAGGAACTTGAGGAAAATAAAATGATTACTAAAACGAGCAATTGTTTATTAATTGTGGGAACCATATGGGACTGAGAGGAATTTAAGATTGGGAGAAATTGGCTAATAAAAATCTCTGGCCAGAGATAGAATCTCATCTGACCTGTTGTCGCATCTTATCCGAACTACTAAAATCAGTGGAATCTTTACATCTGTTTAATCCGTTTTGAATTAGCAAAGAATTAAAGAGCAAAAGAAAAAGCTTATTGATAGAAAAAAATGTTACGAACTTAATCTGGAAAAAGTGAGATTCTGAGAAAAAGAAAATGAAGAGTGGAAGAAATGACTGAAAATTCCAGAGACATACATTTTTATATAACTATTTTAGAAGTTGGCATATTTATATGAATATTTTAAAAGTTGGGATGCTCAACATATGAATTTCTGTCTTGAGACTAATCATTGCTTTATATGCGCTTTTTGTCATTAATTTTCGCTCTTGATTCTACTTCATTCAAAATTTGGAAAAATAAATGATTCAATAAAAATTCTAAAACAATCATTTTTTAAGCACCCCCTTTAGCTAGCTGGAGCAATATTCTAAATTGGCGAATCTACAAGTGATTCATTAAATGCATTTGAAAGGAATGCACTTAATTTGTAAAGTACAATTTTGCCATATAAAGAGTCCAAGAAATAAATCATTATCGGTATCTCTGAGAATTTGTAGATAAAATATTCAATTAATTATGAAATACTCTCCTACATAAGAATATAAAGATATTAGAATGGGCATTACAATGTTGCCCTTGTTATGCTTCCGAGCCTTTCAAATTCAGAAAAGAAGTAAAGCGAGGTATTTTTGGTGCCATTAGGCACTTTACGATGGGACTGTCAAGACGAATTTAGAAAAAAGAACATGATATAATCAAGATTAAAAAAAGTGTCAGTAAACATCTCTCTATGATCTTGGTTAACCCTGGCAGAAAAAATGATGGACCAGTATCCATGCAAAAATAGTCTTTTTTTGTCTTTCAAGATTGGGGGCTCGAAACCTCCAGTCAAAAGTTTTCAACCATGGTGATTCTAATGGTGCAATTTTCATATCGACCCTCCCCTACGTTTTTTAAGGGTAAAAGCTACCATTTTTCAAAATCCCCCAAAATTTGTTTTCACAATAAAGTTTTATTATCAAGACGAACATATATAATATTTTACCATTTCCAATTCACCTTTCAATCGAAAGTTTTTCTCTGTAGAGTTTTTCTTCGAAATACATTTTTAAGCTTTCGGTTACTATTGGCTGCAAATCGTTCTACTAGATTGCAGCAATTGCTGTAACTATGATGGGCGTTTATAAGGAATTTCTGAGTGTGTCCGCCCCAGTATGTCAGCGGCAGCGAAGAAATTTTCTGCATAATCTTTTGAAATGAAATTGGTAGGGCAATCCAAGTCCTGTTCAGGGTTGCCACTTGCAGAACGAAACTGCTATTTTAACGCTATTTAATTTTGTGCAACACTGTAGCACGTGCTCAAAGTTGCCACCTGTAACACGAAAGTGCTGTTTTAGCATTGTTACGGTAATTATTTTTTACTCTAGCGCCGAAGATCTCTGTCAAGCACGCAAATTTGGGCAATTGTAGCACTTTAGAAACTGACCCAGATGACAAACCTGGTCCTGTTTGTATGCGGGCAAAAAACATTTCAAATTTCCTTTGTAATTTACGTTTTCAGTGGTAGCCATGGTTGTCACCTGTAACATGAAAGTGCTATTTTAGTTCATTTCATATATTAAAATAGCTATTTTAGTGCTATTACCATCGTGAAAATGATTAACCCCTTCAGATGTATGAAGAGACTTAAGATACGGAGATAAAATTATGTGTTGAGTTTATAGAAAATCAAAATCAATAGAACTGTCTATTCAAGAAATCACAAATATTTATAGAAAATTACAAAATAATATATTGAATATAATATTAAAAACCGACATCATATTGTAATTTAACGATCATATTGCACTTGTAATTTTAACAATTAACATATTGTAATTTTAACATCATATTGCAATTGTAATGTAAAACCTGTCAAATTTAACGAATTGCTTTTTTTTCACGATTCAATGTAGCAACAGTGACGAAAATATTATTCCGCATTCTGATGTCCTAGAAAATGCGGGCAAAAAATATTTCAGATTTCCTTTGCAATTTACGTTTTCAGTAGTAGCCATGGTTGCCACCTGTAACATGAAAGTGCTATTTTAGTTCATTTCATTATGTGTAGAACTGTAGAATGTGTTCAGGGTTGCCACCTATAGCACGAAAGTGCTATTTTAGCACTGTTAGAGTCAACTTTTTTACAGTAGCACCAAAAATTGCTGTGTAGCACCCAAATTTGGGCAATTGCAGCACTTTCGAAACTGACCCAGATGACAAACCTGGTCCTGTTTGTATGCGGGCAAAAAACACTTCAAATTTCCTTTGTAATTTACGTTTTCAGTGGTAGCCATGGTTGTCACCTGTAACATGAAAGTGCTATTGTAGTTCATTTCATTATGTGTAGAACTGTAGAATGTGTTCAGGGTTGCCACCTATAGCACGAAAGTGCTATTTTAGCACTGTTAGAGTCAACTTTTTGACTATAGCACCGAAAATTGCTGTCAAGCACGCAAATTTGGGCAATTGTAGCACTTTCGAAACTGACCCAGATGACAAACCTGGTCCTGTTTGTATGCGGGCAAAAAACATTTCAAATTTCCTTTGTAATTTACGTTTTCAGTGGTAGCCATGGTTGTCACCTGTAACATGAAAGTGCTATTGTAGTTCATTTCATTATGTGTAGAACTGTAGAATGTGTTCAGGGTTGCCACCTATAGCACGAAAGTGCTATTTTAGCACTGTTAGAGTCAACTTTTTGACTATAGCACCGAAAATTGCTGTCAAGCACGCAAATTTGGGCAATTGTAGCACTTTCGAAACTGACCCAGATGACAAACCTGGTCCTGTTTGTATGCGGGCAAAAAACATTTCAAATTTCCTTTGTAATTTACGTTTTCAGTGGTAGCCATGGTTGTCACCTGTAACATGAAAGTGCTATTGTAGTTCATTTCATTATGTGTAGAACTGTAGAATGTGTTCAGGGTTGCCACCTATAGCACGAAAGTGCTATTTTAGCACTGTTAGAGTCAACTTTTTGACTATAGCACCGAAAATTGCTGTCAAGCACGCAAATTTGGGCAATTGTAGCACTTTCGAAACTGACCCAGATGACAAACCTGGTCCTGTTTGTATGCGGGCAAAAAACATTTCAAATTTCCTTTGTAATTTACGTTTTCAGTGGTAGCCATGGTTGTCACCTGTAACATGAAAGTGCTATTGTAGTTCATTTCATTATGTGTAGAACTGTAGAATGTGTTCAGGGTTGCCACCTATAGCACGAAAGTGCTATTTTAGCACTGTTAGAGTCAACTTTTTGACTATAGCACCGAAAATTGCTGTCAAGCACGCAAATTTGGGCAATTGTAGCACTTTCGAAACTGACCCAGATGACAAACCTGGTCCTGTTTGTATGCGGGCAAAAAACATTTCAAATTTCCTTTGTAATTTACGTTTTCAGTGGTAGCCATGGTTGTCACCTGTAACATGAAAGTGCTATTGTAGTTCATTTCATTATGTGTAGAACTGTAGAATGTGTTCAGGGTTGCCACCTATAGCACGAAAGTGCTATTTTAGCACTGTTAGAGTCAACTTTTTAACTATAGCACCGAAAATTGCTGTCAAGCACGCAAATTTGGGCAATTGTAGCACTTTCAAAACTGACCCAGATGACAAACCTGGTCCTGTTTGTATGCGGGCAAAAAACATTTCAAATTTCCTTTGTAATTTACGTTTTCAGTGGTAGCCATGGTTGTCACCTGTAACATGAAAGTGCTATTGTAGTTCATTTCATTATGTGTAGAACTGTAGAATGTGTTCAGGGTTGCCACCTATAGCACGAAAGTGCTATTTTAGCACTGTTAGAGTCAACTTTTTGACTATAGCACCGAAAATTGCTGTCAAGCACGCAAATTTGGGCAATTGTATCACTTTCGAAACTGACCCAGATGACAAACCTGGTCCTGTTTGTATGCGGGCAAAAAACATTTCAAATTTCCTTTGTAATTTACGTTTTCAGTGGTAGCCATGGTTGTCACCTGTAACATGAAAGTGCTATTGTAGTTCATTTCATTATGTGTAGAACTGTAGAATGTGTTCAGGGTTGCCACCTATAGCACGAAAGTGCTATTTCAGCACTATCACAGTCAACTTTTTGACAGTAGCACCAAAAATTGCTGTGTAGCACCCAAATTTGGGCAATTGTAGCACTTTAGGAACTGACCCAGATGACAAACCTGGTCCTGTTTGTATGCGGGCAAAAAACATTTCAAATTTCCTTTGTAATTTACGTTTTCAGTGGTAGCCATGGTTGCCACCTGTAACATGAAAGTGCTATTGTAGTTCATTTCATTATGTGTAGAACTGTAGAATGTGTTCAGGGTTGCCACCTATAGCACGAAAGTGCTATTTTAGCACTGTTAGAGTCAACTTTTTGACTATAGCACCGTAAATTGCTGTCAAGCACGCAAATTTGGGCAATTGTAGCACTTTAGGAACTGACCCAGATGACAAACCTGGTCTTGTTTGTATAATTAAGAAAATTAAGTACAAGAATTTACTTTTATTAAATAAATTGCACATTACACCGTAAAACTTCTTTTTACAAATTGGTACAGATATTAACACTGGAATGGAAAAAACAATAAAAAATTAAGCCAAATCCGTAGAAAGAAATTAAGTACAAATCAGACCTATAGAATACCAATTAAAACAAAGTATAAAATAAAATAGAAAAAGGTGAAAGCACCCATATAAGCACCAAATTCAAACTGTAAGTTTTAATGACTAATGTAATGAGATTTATAACCTGTTCATTATAGTGCAACAACCATCTTAGGGTGTGAAAAGGAGACAATAAAACTGAGAAAAAAAATTCATGGTCATGTAATGTGACCGACTAATATAAATTTAAATTAAATAAAAAAAAGAAGAAAAGACAGAATCTTTAGTATCTTCAAAAACATTTTTGTATTTAAAATCAAAGTTTTAATAGCACACTTTCGTTATTTGAATATTTTGCCAAGTTTCAAGCACCGTGGGTATTGATGAAAATTGCGCATACTCACTAAAAGAAAAGAAGAATCTGGAATATAAGTATACAAACTTATTTAAAATCACATAAAAATCCGTATCAACAAGCAAAACTCCCACAGAAGCACAACAAAATTTTATTTTCGTCAAATCCGTGAAAACTAAAACTGTACCGAAAAGGCACTAAATCTACAAACTCAAAAACTGAGTATTTATCAATCGACTAAAACAAAACACATTGTGCATGTCAGTTCACACCTCTTGAATCACAGTATATACTAGGCATTAGACTGGGTTCACATCATATGCGTATGTTGGTCGTAACCCTGCATATGTCCTCCCTGCATACCATTCGACGAGTTTCTAAGTATTTCATCGGCCTGTTGACAGTGCGGCCGAGCACCTGGCTCAGGTGTATAGGTAAATGTCAGTTTTGTCGCATATATTACACCGTCATTTCTTACAAGCGAAACTGGTACCTATGAAAAAAAAGAAGGACTCTTAGTCAATATATAAAATAAACTATACTATAAACGCTTTTATAGTAATATTTACTTATTGAAAAACCCTTAAAATTAACACAAAACAAGATGCATCACTTAAGAAAAAGAAGGAGAATATTACAACAACGAAACTGACAGAGAAGAGGAAAGTGACGGACAAACAGATGGTATGGCACCTCTTCTAGATTTAGAAAAATACCTTGTTTTGGGTATTTTCACTGAAAAGTTTTTTTTTGCATTTTGATTTTTAAAATAACAAAATTGCACCCCCCACCTACCCTATTTTTTTCAAACATACATTTATGCCCACTCCTCCTGCATTTTTGTGATTTGGCACCATTCCCACCCCCCTAGGAAAAATACAGTAAACATACAAAAAGAAGTGTTTTTAAATAAAAAGGAGTTTGGTTTTGAACCGGACTCTACTCCTGAGAACCCCTTTACAAGCCTTATTGTCTGCAATAGCTGACTTAAGCCCGTTCACACAATGCAACATATGTTTGTCATAGTCATTATGACAAATACGACAAAAACGACATTATGACAAATAGGGACGGAAAGCAAGTGTCCCTTCTAATGCAACAAATTTAGCCATCACCAACTAGTGAGTCACGCCTTTGCGCATACGTTTTTAGCGTGACCCATAAAATGGCGCTTGAGTAGAGGAGGGTGTCCTCTACTCTCCTCATTTTTTCTCTGGTACTTATCAGTTATTCAAGACCCATTCAAGAATTACGCAGTGTAATATCCGACAGTAACCAGTTTGCCTGTCTGGAATTGGTTGTAATGTACCTATTTTGGGCGAGAAATACTACGACGTAGCTATATTTTAACTAAATATTTAATATTTAGTCGCCTACTTGAGCTACATCAGTTGCATCGCCAAACGATTCATTGATTTGAAAAAAAGTTTGACTTTATAGGCAGTTGTGGAATTTTTACTCTCTAACAGCAACAACCAAGGGAATTGGTTGTTGGTCTTTAAGATGTTTAAGGGAATTTTTACTCCCTAACAGCAACAACCAAGGGAATTGGTTGTTGGTCTTTAAAATGTTTAAGGGAATAGGTTGCACCATTTGAATCACCACAGCTGAAAACCCCATTTGGGAGAATTACAGTCTCCCATCCAGAGTAACAAGCCAAATCTCTTTTTCACATGATTGCAGTGAGATATCTTCTTTTTGGTCTTCCTTGCCAAAACTACGACGTAGAAATACTACGACGTAGCTATATTTTAACTAAATATTTAATATTTAGTCGCCTACTTGAGCTACATCAGTTGCATCGCCAAACGATTCATTGATTTTGAAAAAAAGTTCGACTTTATAGGCAGTTGTGGAATTTTTACTCCCTAACATCAACAACCAAGGGAATTGGTTGTTGGTCTTTAAAATGTTTAAGGGAATTGGTCTTTAAACTCAGCAACCGTCTTGAAAGATGCCAGAATGGTGTCAAAAACCGTCTTAAAAGAATGGTGTCAGAAATCTGAGGGAATGTAACGGCAATTGAAAGGGCTTATTAATTCAATTAACGAATACTGATTACCTGAAGAATATTTTTCTGTAGGTTTTCTGTTAGAGTAAGTCAACACTAAAGTTTTTTTTCTTAAGTTAATAAAAAAAATTTCAAAAGCCATGTTAAGAGTAGGCTCTCGAAAAAACAATGGTAATAGTCTGGCAAAAAAAAAAAATTTGTTTTTTATATATAGAATCTTTTCGCAAAAATTGGCTTTGCAGCCTTCTCTCTTGTAAAATGTATACTAAGTAACATACAGAGGCGGTTTTAGGGGGAACAGAGGGGGTACTTGCCCCAGGCGGAGAAATTTTAGGGGCACAAAATTTTAACAAATAATCCAACATCCATAATCATTTCGTAATTGTTGAAATTTTATTTTGTATAAGTAAATTGAACCTGAAATTTTCATCTTCCCCATATTTTTTCCCATTTGAAGACAGGAAAGTCAGATTTATATAAATAAAAAATGTTGTTTAAAAATGAAAACTTTGCTTAAATTTGGCCTGAAAATTATTGGGAGAAGGGCAATAATCAAGATTTTGCCCCAAGTGTAACAGGTCAAAACCACCACTTGTAACAAACAACCTTTTGAATGACCGCCACCAATATATCGCTTACCGTTTTTTTTTTTAGAAAAGTCAATTTCTTTGAATTTGAGGCGATCTAGCCGAGTAGTTAGTGGGCTAACCTTGCTATCTGGTGTCCGTAAAGGCAGGGGTTCGAGTCCTGGTGTCGTTGATTATTTGGTTTGAAACGGGGGTCAATGGTGTGACTCTGCAAGCTCAGCCAGAGTCAAAACAGCCCAGATGGGTAGTTGGAGAAATATGGAGGGAGGGGGCAGGGGGAACACGAGAAAGCTTCAATTATTTGCCGTCAACCAGGCAGATAATGAGGAGGTCGGTACATGCGCCACACGAACACTATTTTTTTTTTTTTGAATGACCACTTCTTAAGTATGCTTTGTACGTAAAGGAATAGAATACCTGAGTTGGATGTCTAACCCATTGCCATCCATTCCGGAAAGCAGAGATATCAGGTACAACGCAGAGCATCGACTCTTCACATCGGAACATAGTTTCGGCTTCTACATCTCCAAACCATACTTTCAAATTCGGCATAAAATTCTCGCCAGTTAATTCTAACATCGCCACATCTCCACCACCATTCAACTAAAATAGAGAAATAACAGGAAATTATATCAAGTTCCATGTAATTGAGCAAATATATAATTCTGAATGTGCAGTTGTTCCTACAGGGATAAGGGGGCCCCTAAGATGAGAGACAGGGAGTAGGACGAGTTAAAAAACGACTCTTTTTTCATTGAAAAAGCCTTTTTATAGTATTTTAAATGAAAACATTGAAAAGTTTCACCCACTAGATTTAGAAAATGCACCCCCCCAGAATTAAGTGAATTGAGGCAACTGTTCGAGGACAAATTAGAGATAAACATACAAGAATACAAAAAAGCAAGAAAAAAAGAATTGAGAGTCTTAGGCATAAAAAATAATACAACTGAATCCTATCTTTTGGCAAAATCTTCGTATTATTGGCCTTCAGGAAAACACGATATGTCCGATTGACGACTTTGATATTTAAAAACGAATCAACCTTATATCTATCGAAACAGTACAAAATTTCGACATTAAGTAAAACAGTTCAAAATAGGGATGATACCTTTTTATTGACAGTGAATAGATATAAAATTATTTAACTTGATATTTCGAACACATATACAGTGTTCATCATCAGCAGTAGGTCTTTTAGTCTTTTAGTTTTACTGCTGATGATGACACTGTATATGTGTTCGAAATATCCAGTTAAATAATTTTATATCTATTCGCTGTCAATAAAAAGGTATCATCCCTATTTTGAACTGTTTTACTTTCGTCATGGAAAGGCAGTGTGGTCTTCGATGTTATCTAATTTCGACATTGATTAGGAACTTTTTTTTGTTTTTATCGCAGATTGGATGTCTAAAAAACAACTGCTTTTTGTTTACAATTGCTTCTTATTAACAGTCAACAAACCTAAAACCCATCATTTTCAATTTCTCAATGCTCTTAAAAAAATTGTTGCGCGACATACAGCCTTTTAATTATCTAGTTTGGTATGAATGTTTTTCCTGTGATTTTTTATTTATTTATTTACCAGTAGCCAGTAAAACCAATTCAGCAAAATGTTGGGGGGGGGGGGGGCAAACTTTATTTTTCAGAGTATGGAGAAGGGGACAATTTTTTTCGATTTAAAAAATGAAAATACTAAAAAGGGTATTTTTCAACGAAAATACCAAAACCCGTATTTTTCAACAAAATACATAAATGAGTACTTTCATAGAAGGTAAGAGTACCCCCCCCCATAATTGACACAACCACCAACAGCAGAACCTGTCGTATGGCAAATATAAAAGGAAAAAAAAAAACATTTGTATATATTCTCTTGCGAAAAGCCGAAAAAATGTTCTCTTCCCGTCGAAACACAATCTAAGTCCCGTTATCCCCCCCAGCGGTGAGACAAAATAACTGCATATAAAAAATTTGTTACCATTTTAAAACTGTTGACAGTACATATTTTGAATAATACTCGCTTCAGGCTTGCGGTACAGTTGTATATCGTCATGGGGTTGTTTTTTAGAGCTGAAAATAATGATTGGGCGATTGGCTAGGAGTTAGGGATAGTTACGGATCATACAGGTAGACAATTTCAGCACATTTTCGGACTGTTTTATATTAGTTGGACGCTTTAATTTTGTTTCTTGCCTTTTAACTTTTATGGTTTTCTTTGTGATTTAGTCTTTAGACATTTTCTTCCTTCGTTCAGCATTACAGCTGACTTTTACTTTTTTAAATGAATATACCAAATATTAGTGTTTCTTCTCTTTAATTGAATGGACCTGGAAGAGTCCTCAATCTCAGTATCCGTCCAAAGGATTTATTGACTCAATTTTTTAATTATGCACATAAAAATAACCTTTTTGGTTCTCTGATCTCTCCCCGATTTGAAAAATCACTCTTTTTAGATTTAGTTTCCCTGGAGTTATTTAAACAACTTGGACGAGAAAGGTATCCTTTAGGGTTATTCCCCCCTCATTGTGAAATCCCACTCATACCCGCGATACACGACAAATTTATAACAATAACCATAAGGGTTTATGAGTAAACATATTTAAATCAAATTCAAATTTAATAACGTGATAGAACCTTTTTGTTTTGTCATGATTAGCCAGTGTGGTCTCGGAAATTGTTTATTTTGGAACTTTCCTGTTGTCTTAATTTTCATGCTTAAAATCTTCGTGACGCAAGATGCACATTATTTTTGCTCTACGTAGATTGATCAGACAGCGTTTTGTTTAACAATTAGTAGGGGATTATAGGTTTCCTCTGTTTTAAACTAGCCTCTCATTAGCTTTTCGAGCTGTTGACACATCTAAGATCCCCTATCAATTTTTACAAAAACTGTTTCGGAGGCTGCCTCTGGTTGGTTTTCCTTGAAAGTGTGAAATTTTGTCTTTGAAATTGCTAATGGACTCTTTGTCTTTAAACCCCTCCCATTGTGAAATCCCACTCATACCCGCGATACGCAACAAATTGATAACATGACCATAATGGTTTATATGAGTAAACATATTTAAATCTAATTCACATTTAATAATGTGATGGAAACACCTGGAGTTAACGTTTTTGAATACATACACGCACAGTCTCCCCCCAAATATCAATCAAACAAACAAAACTTAAGAAACAATAGGAAAATTTTCTCAAGACAGTGAAATTTAATTCAGTAAATCCTATATAGGCCAGTGTATTCTCCTGATGAGCCCTTGTGTTGGGTGTTGCCTCTGAATTATTTGTCTATATTATTTTTTCTATTGTTTGGTAAATGACGACTTATACTTATTGACGACATGACTGACTGTCCATGGATTATTCTTTATGGTTGATTGTGTATGGCTATGCTGTTTGACCTGTGTGATTGTATGGATGAGTAGGGTTAAGGCATCATTCAAGTGCTGGTCTATATTAATCACTAATTTAGGAAAACAGTCTTCCTTTTCTCCTTCTGTCTCTCTTTTTTTTTTTTTTTTTTTTTTTTTTTTTGTGCTGTTGCATTGGTGATTTCTCTTTTCATGATATATATATATATATATATATATATATATATATATATATATATATATATATATATATATATATATATATATATATATATATATAAACTTACATTAAAACTGTATTTTTTTTAACTTTAAAAAAAAACTTTTTAAAATAGCTCTAGCATCCTTACTTCAACGAATCCTTACTTTCCTCCGAATAACTATCTGAACAATTTCGCAAAAACGTAAAATTTTCTTGTTTTATTCTTTCCAGAGACTCTGCTGAACCCCTTCCCCAAGGGTCATTCCCAAAAAAGCCAAGTCTATTTTGAACAGGTTCTTTGATATCCCCCGTGGTACCGGTGTCGAATGTCGCATATTACTATTAGATATAAATGGGTTGTAATCAGAATTTTTGTTCGGATGGGGGGGGGGCTATAAAATAACTTCACATTACGCAACAAAATTCGTTTACATTTATATTTTTTACTTCTGTCAGTCAGACATTTTTTTAAGGTGGGTTCAAACCGGTTTACCCCTCTCACCCCCTTCTGAATATGGTCCTGAAATTCACCCAAATGACAATTCTAAGATCATTGATGGCAACCAGTCTATGATGAACGCATAATATTAATTTCTTATTTATTGTTCAGCCTCATGCATGTTTACATATCTTACGTTCACACGGCTCATTTTCTCATTAACAACGGGAACAACAACCTGGAAAATTGGCCTCTTCCTTCCTCACATAAAATTCAAAATCTTTTAATTCATAAAAATTTCCCATTTTCTCACGGTGATATATATGTCGCTCTCTCCAGTATCTTTTTAGTCAAACCGTGGGGTTAAACACTGAATTGCTTCTTGTACACCAGGGTTGTCTAAATAAAAAAAAAATAATAATAATAAATAATAATAATATTTGTTCCAGGGAGAGGAAGACAGGGTAAAAAAACATGCAAAGATGCTAGGATAAAAAGTTGAAATGGGTAGGGGGGGTGTCCTTCTGACCGTTATTAGGACCTCCCCCTGTTTTTACGTGGGTTTTCAACGGCTTTGAGTTAGATGCACTATATGTCGTTTTGGGATATGCTCTATTAGGTTTTGAGGTCTCAAATTCAGCTATCCTTATTCAAAAAACAATATATCCCCTGCGGTTAATAATTTCTTCAAAGCCGCATTCAGAACAGTTACCCCCCCCCCCCAATAAAAATAACCTGGGCATGGCCTTGAATTTTAAACGTGCCATCCAACTGTTACTGTTCACTTTTCCTTTGGAGGCAGAGTTATTTGGTTTTGAACGGCGGGGATTAAAGCTTGATCTACAGCCGAAGGTGTATAAGCAGAAACATACTCAGATAATTTTTTGGGGGGTGGGTGGGGGAGTACGTAGTGGATTACTCAAGAAAGGCGAACTATGGGGTAAATATGTCCCATTGCAGACCACATTATACAAAACTCGGGATGCTGGGGACGAATGGAAGCCCTCCCCCCCATTTACGTTCCTTTATAAGACTGGGTTCGATAAACTATTTCTTGTACACCTGTGACATTCAGTACCCAACCCGTTGATTTGATGTGAAAATCAACTGGGAAGTCTAAACGGAAGTAAGTTGATTTCATAACAAGTCAAGCGAGGTCGTTTATTGCTGTAAGAAGGGGGTAATCTACAGGGGGGATGCTATGCATCAACTTGAGCAATAATTTTGACAACCATTCATCTCTCTGAGTTTCATAGTTTTTGACGCTTTATTTTAAGCAAGGAAAACAGACAAGAAAGTGGAAAAATCGCCGCTATCGAAGTCAAATCTGTCAAGCATAGCATAACAAAATAAAATATGAAAAATATTTTTTCGGATGAAAGTAAAAAGCGATATTGAAACTTCAAAAACGTTTTCGCACTGGGTGGGGGGGGGGGCTACCCCCTTCCTAAACTCCTTCTCAATGAGGGATTTCATTCGTGGGGCATTGTGGACAAGGTTTTATCCAGGGGGGTACCGGGAAATTGTGAAACATACGTGATTAAAAAAATTCCAAAGAAAATACAACAAACTGCCTTTTGAATCAATCCAGCCGTGGTGTAAGTACAATAAGAATGAAATTTAGCTATGATATAGGAAAAATGGAAGGATTTCTTTCTCTAATCTTATGGTATTCTTACACAAAAAGCCATTTTTTTTTTATTTATGTGCAAAATAGAAAGGAATGTGCTACATTACATCAGCTGTTATCTTACACCTGTCAAGTAGGACATTTTATAGCTCAGATTAATCGCTGGACAGCATATGATATTTTTAAGAAAATATTGTCTTAAAATTTTATCCACATGAGAATTTCTGATCCAGCTAACCGTCCACCTGTTGTCAAATATTGTCAACAATCTCCATTTCGTGGTCAAATAACTATCCAACGAGGTAATTTAGACAAGACAAAAATGGGCAAAACCACGAGGTTGGCAATCTCCAAGTTCAGCCTCTTAAGTTAATATTCCTTCCTTGACTGGTCAAGCCCGTAGGATTTGAGTGTGTGGTCAGTCGATCCCACGGGAAAATTTTATAAATATTCTCACAGCTTAAAGTACCCTTTGTTAGATTAGTTAGACCGCAAAGAATGTAAAAAATCGATGGAATGCTCAATCGCGTGTGACTAATAGCTTGCACGGTAACTATAAGTAAGCGGTACTCATTTTGACTTCCGAAATCGTTCGGATGTCCGCCAGTGATGCATACGACGGAGCAACAGTGGAGATAACCCCCCCCCCCCCTCCTCTTGCCTAAAAGTAGTTTACGTTTCTTCCGATGGTTTTGCGTTTTTAAGAATATGAAGAATTAGGAATTGAAATTAGGATTAGTATAATAAGAATTAGGAATTGAAATTAGGAATTATATTAGAATAGGTTTATATAATAGAAATTCCGTCTAGGTTTATTGATCACCGCAATGGATGTATCCAGATCAATTTTGTCCTTTATCAAGTGCATAGCACGTTGCGAGGGGTGCCCACTTTCAGAAATCACGTACACCAGGTGCCGCATGTCCAGCGTGAAGGAAGTACCGGTGTGGCGGGACTGTGCGTCACCCGTTGTGTTCTGAGATGTAAACCAACTGGCGGAATATAGCCACTCCCAATCGGTGTGTTGTGATACGTCGTAATATTTGAAACATACTAAATGGGTGCCAGTACGTTTTTCTTATGTACAGAGGGTAACAATATATTATTCCTATTTACACAAATCAGTCGAGAAATAAGCGTCCGCGCCTCCGAAGCATTTTGTCCAGGTTTAAGTACTAATACCCTTCTAAAAAATCACCATTTCAACAGAAATTGTTACTGAAAGAATTGATACTAAATGCTAAACAGAATACTTCGTTTTGAGCTTAAATTTGCTCTTGTAACTCAGCCTAAGTTTTTTTTTTTTTTTAATTTAAAATAATCGTATCATTGTAAACTTTTTCTTGACGGTCATCAGCGATTTGGACAATAAATTGTAATTTTTAGAAGTTTACCTTCATCAATCAAATACGAAGACATACTAAGAAACGGGGATCTCGAACTAAAAAATTATAAAAAATAGAAACTATTCAGAAGACTAATTTTTAGTCTAGTTAACGCTAGCAAATAAAAATTTAACATTTCTTGGCCTAAACAGTTCTTAGTCCATTATGATAGACAAAACTAAATTTTTGCAATAAAGCCAAATTTTTAAAAATTAAAGCTGTTTTTCATAAGAAAAATCGAAAAATATTAGCAATTTAGCACTGAATGAATAATTCATGCCACTGCCGATGTAGCCTTCCATATGAGCGCACCATGCCCATGCAAGTATTCACAGACAAACTGAGGGAAACACGGGAGCAAGGGACTAATAAAGGGTTTTACTGATGGGTCGCCGACTTTCAGAAACCAGACATACTAGTTGACGTGTGCCAATAGCGGGGAAAGTAAGCTATGGGTGATGAAACTGTACCAAACGTTGCGGGGCCTCTACCTGAAGTGTCGGAACTGTACAGCACACACAGCACTCTGAGATACACACCAAGTAAGGGAAAGTGAGCAAATCCTCGGGTTTTTCATATGTGTATCGTCTGACCCCCAAAAATGACTCCCCGTCAAACACCTCAGATGCTCTTATAAGTGGGATATCACTGCATCATTCTCATGGACGATATTCTTTCCCTGTCTAGGCCACTTTATTGCAGGAATGATCTAATCTAATATTACAAATAGCATACCCAACGTCGGAATAAATATATTTTATATAAATTTGACTTTTCACTAACACTTGCCGAGTAGATAAGCTTTCCTCGTGAAAACTTTGGGATGATCAAGAAATTATATATATATATATATATATATATATATATATATATATATATATATATATATATATATATATATATATATATATATATATGTATATATATATAAACATATATATATATATATATATATATATATATATATATATATATATATTTATATATATATATATATATATATATATATATATATTATATATATATATATATATATATATATATATATATATATATATATATATATATATATATATATATATATATATATATATCAAGGCTTCCCTATAATTATATTATTTAGAAGTGAATCACAGAACCAAATAAAAACTGAGCGAGAGGGGGAGGGTAAATTTTTTTTATAAGTAACCTTTTTTATAAGCTAAAATAATGACTCGACCGAGGATCGAGTCAATTAAGTCATTTAGTTAGTCATTTAAGTCGTGTTAAGTTACAATTAGGATTAAGGATAAGATAAGCTACGTAGTTTCAGCTATAAAGAAGAAAGAATGATAGAAAGAAAAAAAGACAGAGAGAAAGAAGGAGTGAGGGAAAGAGAAAGAAAGAAAGGAGAGAGAGAGAGAGAGAGAGAGAGAGAGAGAGAGAGAGAGAGAGAGAGAGTCAATGACGAATACTTGTTATAGATGAATTCACAGTTATTCACAACATCCGTCCCAAAATATCACAAAACACAAAGATATGTCACGAGCTTATTTGAGTCGTGGGAAAGTCCCACGAATCGCAAGTAAATCAGAACTCCATTGGGTGAGCAAACCACAATTAAATTATCTTTTACACCCAATTACTAACTATTTACATGGGCTGGGCTGATATGGATTTGATATATTACAGAAATTAAAAGATTACATTTTATCTTGTATGTCAGCTGTGGCTATACAAAAAAGGAAGAAAGAAAGGAAAGAGTGGATCGAAAAAAATTGATAAGGGGCAGTGGGGAGAAACAGAGAGCGAGGTGCATAAAAAGTTCGTTTTGTTTGGACTGAGAATAGATCTTAAGAATAGAGAGATTGCTTGGGATTCTGTTCCAATCCGACAAACAACGGATGGGGTCTGCGTGGTCCTCGCTGTTAATAAATAGCTATTTCAAAATGAAAAATCGCCTCTCTTCTTCAGTGCTATAAGAGAAAGTTAGAAAGTCTACTGTTACTGATCTAGTATAGAGCGAGTAGCATTGCTTTTTGCTAAATCTAACAAGTGAAAATATAGTGAAAACGGGTATAGTATTTAAACAAAGCAGTGGACAAAACACAAACAAGCAACAGGCTTTACACAATTAAGAAATCCGAATATTTCGACTTCACGTCTGGAAGTCTCTATCAACGAAAAAAAAAACGGGAAAACATAAAACAAAATCAATTAAGCTAAATTAAACAAAACATATAAAGAAAAGGCAAAAAGAAAAATCAATTTAATTTTAAATTATATTTAAAGTTTCTATTTTAAGAAAAACAATAAATAAATGCAAAAATAAAAAATATTATAAAAACAAAAATATTTCTAACGATTTTTTTTAGGTGTGAATCGAGTTGTATTCTTGAGCCTATTAAGGAAGACTGTTCCATATAACAAGATAAGCCGGCAAGACGCAGTGGGTGCATATTGAGTGGCATTCTTGAGCCGATTCAGCAACTGTTCCGTAGGACAGGATAAATCAACAAGGGCCAAATTGACCAAGAAACATCTACAACACAGGAGCAAAAAAAAATTAAATAAATAAAAAAAATCTAAAGGCACCAAACGAGTGACACCTTAGATAACTAAGGCGAAGGCGGAGCGGTAGCACAAGAACCAAATAGGGGATTGGAGTCTGACCTGACAGGACAGAAAGGAATTTGAATGTTACCGAGTTCTGAAGACGGTATGTAGAATAGTCAAGAGACGAGTGCGGGAGAAGTTATGAGGGCCAACATCACCGTCACCGTGTGACGAACACAGAACATCACCGTGAACTGGAAGGAACATCACCATGTGACTTTTCTATTGGCTCAATGAAACTTTTTTGAACGATTATAGACAAATGAAGCAATAAAATTGAAGATAACTTACATGTAAACTATGTACAATAGGCACAGGGGTTATAGGGGTTCGAACAGGGCCCATTCCTTCGAAGAACTGATATTCTGCTTTATCTGTACTAATTATCGTCCAGGCGGCTCCATCATTTATCATCTCTTTATTCGGCTCCTTTGGACATGGTGTTGCCTGGAAAATTAATACACAAATAAGCAAAAAGTCATGAAAAAAGTACCATTCGTAAGGTAACTACGACATTCTTTTTCGTAAAATAAGTCATTTTATCTTAAAGAAAACGGACAAAAAAAGAACAACTTGAAAAAGCACATTTTATCTTAAAATAATGGATGAAAAAAGGCTAAGCCTTAAAATAATACCCATTAAATCAATTAATAATTATGAATGAATAAAATTCAAATATATAAATAAAAATCGATAAATAAAATCCAATAAATAAATTTCGCTTTCACGACTAAAGTTCGTATCGGATATTTTCAAACTTCGGAGATAAACTGTAACTGTTAAAAAATATTTACTAATCTGTTTACGAAGGGAGAATCCGCAAGGGAATGTAGGTGTAATCATTCTTTCAATTTATTTGTAAACTACTTCCTGCCATATTTGTAAGTGTAGTTAACAAGTGACTTTTTTCTGTTTTTCAAAAGCCCCTTTTAGGAAAAGCTATGCTAACAAAAGTAAAACAAGATCTATTACTGATAAAACGACCACCACAAACCCAAATGAGCTGAATTCGCACTTTAGCGTCAATAAACAAAAAAAAGTAACAAAAAAAAATTAGAAAATGGTTAAAAAATTAAAAAAGAAGTTATGATCTTGCCATAACTTGTAATGCTTTGATAAGAGATCAGATTAAACGACAGATAACTAAACGCCAAAAAACAACTTTTCCGGAAATCTTAAAAAAAAACATTTAACTTCTCCCGTTTTGCCCTGGATATAGACATTTACAGATTCAATGGAATTTGCACAATCAAAAATTGTGAATTCTGTTCATTTCGATGAAATAGGGCAGAAACTTTTTTTGGAAATTCAGGAAATGACAGTTCCTAAAAACAATCAAGCATACCTGCTACAAAAACACTAAAAATCCACACAAAGGAAACATTATTTGAGCAATTTGGCAGCCTTAGGAGTTCCCTTTGGTACTGCCAGCGTTGACTCACAAGCTTGCCGATAAAAGAGAAGGGAAAATTCATTTCAATTTCATAGTCAAACCCAAGATTCACAACAGGTCTCCATAAGGGTTAGTTCCCTACGAGACTCCGCTAATAGGCCCTTTGTCTTTTTGGCAGTCAACCGACACTAAGCTCGCAAAACGAATTTTAAGTACCGCTTCCTCTTAAAAGAAATAAAACGGAAGGATTTTCCTACTAACAGGAACATATGTAAACAAAAATCTGGGGGTATATCGAGCATAGGAATTGTCATTTATCAAGAAACACAGATCCCCCCCCCCCCACCGCCAAACCTCTGCATTGTTTAAAAAAAAAAATTAATAAGGTAAAAAAATTACCTGGAACTGAATTATCCTTTCTTGAGAGAGACATAGGTACATTCTATCAGTGTCTTTCATATAAAAGGCACATTTGTGCAACTGGGAAACTGGGTCATCAGCATCTAAAACTGACATCTGTTTATCTACCTTCCGTATCACAAGTCGGGGTAGGGCCATGCCCGTTACACTACAGACTAGTTTCACCGTGGCACCGTAATGTATATAACCATCTTTCACTGTGAACTCTTCTGATTCTGATTCCATGTCATCTACTGGAATTAAATGATTTTTATACATTGATAAGTGAAAATGTGGCGGGTGCATAACTAAAATAATTGTAATTAAATGATTTTTATTCATTGATAAGTAGAAATGTGGCGGATGCATAACTAAAATAATTGGAATTAAATGATTTTTATTCGTTGACGAGTGGCAATGAGGCGGATACATAAATAAAATAATTGGAATTAAATGATTTTTGTTCATTGATAAGTAGAAATGTGGCGGATGCATAACTAAAATAATAGGAAATAAATGATTTTTATTCGCTGACGAGTGGCAATGTGGAGGATACATAAATAAAATAATTGAAATTAAATGATTTTTGTTCATTGATAAGTGGAAATATGGCGGATGCATAACTAAAATACTTGGAATTAAATGATTTTTATTCATTGATAAGTAGAAAATGAAATATGTCAGATGCATAACTAAAATAATTGGAATTAAATGATTTTTATTCGTTGACGAGTGGTAATGTGGCGGATACATAACTAAAATAATTGGAATTAAATGATTTTTGTTCATAGATAAGTAGAAATATGGCGAATGCATAACTAAAATAATTGGAACTAAATGATTTTTGTTCATTGATAAGTAGATATGTGGCGGATGCATAACTAAAATAATTGGAATTAAATGATTTTTATTCATTGATAAGTAGAAATATGGCGGATGCATAACTAAAATAATTGGAATTAAATGATTTTTATTCGTCGATAAGTTGAAATGTGGCGGAAGCATAACTAAAATAATTGGAATTAAATGATTTTTATTCGTCGATAAGTTGAAATGTGGCGGATGCATAACTAAAACAATTTGAATTAAATGATTTTTATTCATTTTTAAGTAGAAATGTGGCGGATGCATAACTAAAATAATTTGAATTAAATGATTTTTATTCATTGATAAGTAAAAATATGGCGGATGCATAACTAAAATAATTGGAAATAAATGATTTTTATTCGTTGACGAGTGGCAATGTGGAGGATACATAAATAAAATAATTGAAATTAAATGATTTTTGTTCATTGATAAGTGGAAATATGGCGGATGCATAACTAAAATACTTGGAATTAAATGATTTTTATTCGTTGACGAGTGGTAATGTGGCGGATACATAACTAAAATAATTGGAATTAAATGATTTTTGTTCATTGATAAGTAGAAATATGGCGGATGCATAACTAAAATAATTGGAATTACATGATTTTTGTTCATTGATAAGTAGAAATATGGCGGATGCATAACTAAAATAATTGGAATTAAATGATTTTTATTCATTGATAAGTAGAAATATGGCGGATGCATAACTAAAATAATTGGAATTAAATGATTTTTATTCGTCGATAAGTTGAAATGTGGCGGAAGCATAACTAAAATAATTTGAATTAAATGATTTTTATTCATTGATAAGTAGAAATGTGGCGGATGCATAACTAAAATAATTGGAATTAAATGATTTTTATTCGTCGATAAGTTGAAATGTGGCGGATGCATAACTAAAATAATTTGAGTTAAATGATTTTTGTTCATTCATAAGTGGAAATGTGGTGGATGCATAACTAGAATGATTAGCATTAAGAGATTTTTATTCGATAAGTGGAAACGTGGCGGATGTATAACTAAAATAAATGTCATATTAAAATCTGAACTAGTACCTCCAAAATGGATTCCCGACCACACAACTGATATAATTATATTTTATTCGATATACCGTCATTGTTTACGCCTACATTCGCGTCTGGTGTTTTAAAACATCTGAAATAATTCCCAAAAACCCCTTATTGAGCTGCATTCAAAGGGAGTATCACCAGTGCAATATGTGTTTGATCACCTTCAATTCTTCTGGTCTATATTATCCTACTGGCACTCCCTTTGAGAACAGCTTAGCAAACAATTTTTGGCCATTATTTCAGACGTATGATAATGTCAGATACATTCTTAAGGAGTATTGTTTTGAAAAGTTCATTAAAAAATAGTTCATTTAACCCCCTCTTTCTGAACTAGTCCCTCCATAATGAAATCCCACTCGCGCCTCTGTAGAGACATATTTATTTGAGACAGGTATAACTTACATCCCCTGGAGAAAGGACTGTAAGTTATGCAATGTTATTGGGAGATACAAAGAGATTTTTCGTGGGGTGGGGTAATTTCTGTGAGGTGGAGGCGAAGTTTGAGGATATATTTATTTGAGACATCATGACCTTTTCGCCCAAAGGCCGTATCTATATTTTTAAACTTTTTGAGCCGCATTCAAAGGGAGGATCATCAGGGAATATATACTTAATTGCAATTCGATTTTTCAGTCAACAATACCCTACTTATCATAGAGGTGGTTTTAGGAGAGGGACAGAGGGGGCATTTGCCCTGGGTGCAGAGATTTTAGGGGCACAAAATATTAAACAAATAATCCGACGGTTATAATCATTTTATAATTTCACAAATTTCGTTTTTATCAAAATAAAGTAGAGGGTATAGTTAATAAATGAAAATAATTAATAAATTATTAATTAATTGATAGAATAAAAATAAATCGAAAAATAAAGAATAAAGAAATAGTAATAATTAAAACAATAGAATTTGAATAATTAATAATAATTCAAAACTAGGAATAACAAAAAAAATTAGTAGATTATTAATTAATTAATTGTTAATTAACTAATAAATTGATAATAACTTCGTCAATAATCGAGAGTTTTGTTAAAATATGACCAGTAAATTCTGTGGGAGAGAGGCGGGGGGGGGGGGCTAATCAAGACTTTTCCCTGTGCGCAAGAGGGTTGCCAGAACCGCTACTGGCTGACTTTCCCTTTGAGAACAGCTTAGCGAAAAGTTTTTGTTTTCACCTTAAACATATGGTTATGTCAGATACCGCCTTTAGCCGAAACAGAGACAAATATGCATGACATAATTCAGACTGATTGTTTCTCAGTCTGCTTTCAATATCATAAGATATTGAAAGCAGCTGCGCCAGAAGTACTAGATTGATTTGTATGTCGGGACTTATTAGATTGGTTACCATCCCCAGGTCATTAGCCGAAACAGGAATAAAAAATTATTTAATAGATTATTAATTAATTAATAAATTGATAATAACTTCGTCAATAATCGAGTTTTGTTAAAATATGGCCTGTAAATTCTATGTGAGCGAGGCGGGGGGGGCTCATCAAGACTTTTCCCTGGGCGCAAGAGGGTTGCCGGAACCGCTACTGGCTGACTTTCCCTTTGAGAACAGCTTAGCGAACAGTTTTTGTTTTCACCTTAAACATATGGTTATGTCAGATACCGCCATTAGCCGAAACAGGAATAAATATGCATGACATAATTCAGACTGATTGTTTCTCAGTTATTGAAAGCATCTTATGAATGCCAAAGAGGGCAATTTACAAGGATTCCACTATCAATTAGCATGTCATCTTGGCGGAATAACCCATGTTGTGGGTGCACCAGTTTCGCACGCTCTTCTCCCATTTTTAAATTCAAGTCATTTTGTTTCAACAGTATCTAATTAAAATCACGAGCCTCTCAGTCAATGAATATTCTCACATGCTTGGTGGCAGTTCACACGGCTCTTTTACGCCGATTGACTTCCATATCGTGGGACGGTTTTCTGGCAAGGTTATATCCCGTAGTCAAAGCTTTTTTTTTCGATTACTATTTTTAGAAATCAGCCGTTTACCTGATAACACTAAACATTGTATGTCACATTGGCCCGCAGTTTTTGTTGTTTTGTTTTTTTTATATCGTGGGCCTGCTTTCTGGCAAGGTTATACCCCTAAGTTAATTTTTTCGTAAAAAATGAATATCCTTAGAATACCCACTTATCTGACAACACTGAACATTATATTCCACTTTGACCTGCAGTCGATTTTTTTTTTTTTTTTAATATTTTGGGAATTATTTCTGGCAAAATAATATCCTGTAGTCAAAAGTTTTTGCAAAAAAATTACTTTTTTTAGAAGTAAACCATTTATCTGACAACATTGAACATTGTATTTCAGATTGACCCGCCGTATAGTTTTTCATATTGTGGGCCTCCTTTCTGGCAAAGTAATATTCCGTAGCTAAATTTTCTTTTTGTAAAACAAATTACTATTTTTTTATTGTAAACCACTGAACACTGTATTTCACGTTGGCATGCCGTAGTGTTTTTTTCTTCATATCGTGTGACTTTTTTCTGGCAAAGTTATATCCTGTAGTCAAAATTTCCTTTTTATAGGAAAAATACCATTTTTAGAAGTATCACTTATTTGAAAACACTGAACACTGTATTTCAGAATAGACTGTTGTGGATTTTTCTTCTTTATACCGTGGGACTGTTTTCTGGCAAGGTTATATCCCGTAGTCACAATTTTTTGGCAAAACAACTACCATTTTTTAGAAGTAAACCACTTATTTGAAAACAATAATTACTCTATTCACATTGCCCTGCCGTCGTTTTTTTTTTTTTTTTTTTTTTTTTTTATGAACTAAACCAACTGTATCCATCCATTCAGAAAAGAAAAACCAGCCCCACTTTTATATTATCAAATGATATCTAGACTTGGATGAATATTCTTAGGTATATGATTGCTTCCACTTACTGAGCATTAAATTTTACATCGGGTTGCTGTGGTTTCTTCTTTTTTATAATTAAATCAACTTTTCACTGAACTGTGCTGAACTGAGTAATATCTAGTTGAAGAGGGACCTTAGTATTAGAGGATTATGCTTGAAATATAAACAGAAATGTTAAAATACCTAATAAATAAGATTAATAACCCAAAATTCATTTTTTCGCTGCATTTGTTTTTTTTTTTTTTTTACTAAATAACCTTTTTAGAGAACTGGATTGAACTTTCCTGAACTGAGTAATATCTAGTTGAATAGGGTCCATAGTTTTACAGAAAGCTTGAAATATAAGCAGAAATTTTAAAATACTTGATAAATAAGACCAATAGGCTACCCTAAAATTAGTTTTTGGGTTATGTTCGTTAATTTTTTTTTCTTACTAAATCGCTTTTTCATTGAACTGAAGTGAATTTTGCTAAGCTGAGCAATATCTAGTTGAAGAAGGACCTAAGTTTTACAGAAATATCCTTGGAATATAATCAGAAATTTTAAAATATCTGATAAATAAGATTAATACCCCAAAGTTAGTTTTTGCGCTGTGATATTTATTATTACTGCTTTACTAAGTTACCTTTTTAGTATCCATAAGGAAAGAAAAACGACCCTTATTTTTTTCTTATTAAATATTGTCTGGGCTTCAAAAAATATTGAAACTTACATGATAACTCTTGAAAAACAGCTATTTTCAGAAGTAAACTATTTATCTGACAACTGTTGTTTAATGCCCAATGGCTTACGTGTGTCGTAAAAAACTATTATGCTAGGTTTGTCTCCCCTACAATCTTAGCCTTCTTTCTTTTGTTATACGACGATTTTTAGAAATAAATTATATTTGTTGAAAGTTCCAACTCCCTCAATTTTCACTTGTTTCTTTTTATACCACAAGGAACATTCTTTCTCGACAACACTAATATCCTTCAAAAACATTTATTTAAAATCATCAAACGTAACGGGAACATATGGTAATGGGAACAAATTCTCCTCAGGGAAAACTAGAAAATTGCGGCATGAATTGCTTATTTGTACGTCTTCGGAACGACATTCTCAAGAAAAATTATCGGATTCCTCCCCGCTCGTTGACGGCACCTGTCTCCACCTACGCTTGATATATTATTGTACCTCTTTAAAAATTGAAAGTCATAAATGACAAAGAAAAGTATATAGAAAATATAAGGAATAATACAATTTTTTTTTTTAATTTAGAATTTTTGAGAGGCAACAAGCCTGAAGACTCCCTTCCCCTCAGTGGCGGTTCTGGCATCTTTTGGGCCCGGGGCGACATCTTGATTATCGCCTTTCCCCCTGTCTCCCACAAAATTTTCAGGCGAAATTTAACGAAATTATTTTAAATCTATTCATTAATTCATAACCTTTTTTTTCAAATTTACTATTTGAATTATTCAATTATTATTTTTAATTAGTTGATAGTTCATTAGTTATTTTCGTCTATTAACTGCATCCTGTACGTTATTTTAATAAAAATAAAATTACAAAAATTATAAACTGACTATAATCGTTATATTATTCATTTAACATTTTGCACCTATAAAGCTTCTGTCCCCGGGGCAAGTGACCCCTCTGACCCCCTCCCCTACAAAAAAAACCGCCTCTGTTTCCTTGAGCGTAAGCCTCACCTTGGATCTTCGTTTCTTTAAAAAAATGTTAATCTGTAAGGGCACCAGAGCACGGACACATGCTGTAATTTCTTCGCAGCTGTAATTCAAATTATTGATTTTTTTAATTATTGGAAACAATTTCCTGTGTACGTTTTTGCACCAGCGTTTTATGTATTCGAAGGGGGAGGGAATGTAGTAAGCAACGACTGATCGTTTTAGATAAGATTCAACATGATAGCATGAGATAAAAAAATCATGGAATACAAATTTAAATAGGAAAAATTCTTCAGATCTTGGTTATTTTTTTTTAAATCACAATTAATTTTACACCTGAGTGAATTTACTTTGCATTTTACCCCTATCAAGTAGCAATGAAGTGAGGACGCGAGAAAGTAAAATAAATATGTGCGATAATGACTCATCAGTCACACCAATCTTATAAAACAATACAAGAAATCATCATTCATAAAAGAAAAGAGAACACCTAATGACTGTAAATCAACAGAACTGAAATGGTTTCACTTTCAGTATAGTTTACAGAAATGATTACCCACAATTATTTTTGACAGCCATTAATTGTTTTTTCTTTTTGTTAATGCGCCTGATTTTTTTTCGAAATTTTTCGCAATATAATGGTTTATCTTTCCCAGACTTATCACAAAGTTCCGAATAATGATCAAAGTTAGACGAAAAAATAAGGTATCATCTGCTAATGCCTTACGCAAGTCATAATAGAACACAAGCAATAGAACCACGTAGCCACAAATTTATCTTCTAACGCCTTACACAGATCATAATAGAACACAATTTTTGACTTTGCCTAGAAAATTGCATCAAATAGGATTTACCAGAACCAATAATTTGAGAAATGATGGGAAGGAGAGGGGGAGGACGGAGGTCAGGGATGTAAATACGGAAGAAAATGATTAGGAAATATGACATAGATCTATTCTACATTATTCCCATAAAGTACCAATGACAAGCTTACACAGCCATATTATATATTTTGAAAAATCAGTAAAGTCAAGAGGCAATTTTAAACGAAATATATATCCGCATGCAATTATGCAGTTTTGGCAGTAGCGACAGTCAAAGTTAAAAAAAAAAAAAAAAAAAAAAAAAAAAAAAAAAAAAAAAAAAAAAAAAAAAAAAAAAGAGTGAAAAATCAGCGAAAAAGTAGCTAAAACACAAAAAACCTACAGCTTAAAAAGGTGTAGCTTTCCTTTGTCAGTGTAGTTATCTTTGAGATCTGACAGATTATTAATGTTTAAATTTTAACGGACAAAAAGCGTTGTCAAAAACTAATGTTTATGAAAAGGTAAATATAGAGGATGAGAATTTAATTGAAAAGACTGAAGAAATACTTTTTAAAAATTTTAATATTAAAATAAATGACAATGATAAAAAGTTCCCTTTCCTATATTGGACTGTAAAATTTCATAAGAATCCCCCTAAACCACGGTTTATTGCTGGAGCAGCTAAATGTCCAACCCGCATTGCTGCTACTGACCTCTCTTTAATTTTAAAGGAAATTGTAAATAAACTTAAAACCTATTGTTCTGGTATTAAAAAATTTTCGAATTTTAATCCATATTGGAGTGTTAATAATTCACTGCAGGTGATAGATTCTTTAACAATGGTTTCAGCTAAAAGAATTGAGTCTTTCGATTTTGCGACAATGTATACTAATTTATCACTTAATTTAGTGTTTGATAATTTAAAAACTGTTATAAAGAAATCTTTCCTCTTATCTAGTAAAAGGTTCTTAAAAATAGACAGTTATAATAAAAAAGCCATATGGACAAACTGCTTTAATACTACAGTTAACTTGAGATGTTACAGCTTGGATATGATTTTTGAGTTATTGGAATTTGTTTTATACAATACTTATATAAGATTTGGGGGTGATTTGTACAAGCAAATTATGGGAATTCCCATGGGGGGAATGCCAGCCCATTTATAGCTGACTTGTTTTTAAGTCAACTAGAATATAAATATATGATGGATAAGAATAATCCAATTAATTTAAAACATGCTTTGTCAAATAATAAAAGATATTTAGATGATATTTTGGTCTTAAATTGTAAGGATTTCATTGATATTTCTAAAAACATATATCCATCAGAGCTTATTCTTGAGCCTAGTCATGGCGCTGGTCATGAAGATCATTTCTTAGATTTAAATATTAATATTTGTGATAATAATAAATTAAGTTTTAAAATGTATAATAAAACGGATGATTTTGATTTTGAAGTGATTAGTTTCCCATTCCCTGAAAGTAATATACACTCAAATATCACATATTCAGCGTTTTTCTCACAGTTACTTCGTTATGCAAGGATTTGTAGTAATTATATTGATTTTAAAAATAGATGTAAAATCTTAAGCCAAAAATTGATATCAAGAGGTTTTTCTGCAAATAAATTAACTTGGCAATTTAAAAAATTTAGTTTTCATTATAACGAACTTTTAAATAAATATCAAAAGAATTATCTAGAAATACTTAAAGAAATTTTTAACTAATTTCGGAGGTTCGAGAAATGTTGTCACAGCGCCATTTATTTTGAATTGTGTTTCTAATTGAGCGGATTTTTAAAAAATTAGCCACATGGTAAAGATGAATTCTATAATTGTTTAGTTCATTCAGGTTTTTTGCAATGTGTTAATATTTGTGATTTGGTAAAATTTATAATATTTAGTTTACTTATTGTTGCTAAAGGGAGGGATATATTAACAAGATAAGCTTGTTTTGGTTTTACTTGGTTGTTTTACATTTGCTGGTTTTTTTTTCATGGGCATGTATTTTGGGGGTGATACCTGACGCGGGGATGCCATGGATATTCTGTGGTAGCCACAACACTGTGCTGGGTAGAGAATTTAGAGTGGCGAAACCCTAAATAGGCCAGTATATTCTCCTGATGAGCCCTTATGTTGGGTGTTGCCTCTGAATTATTTGTCTATATTATTTTTTCTATTGTTTGGTAAATGACGACTTATACTTATTGACGACATGACTGCCTGTCCATGGATTATTCTTTATGGTTGATTGTGTGTGGCTATGCTGTTTGACCTATGTGATTGTATGGATGAGTAGGGTTAAGGCCTCATTCAAGTGCTGGTCTATATTAATCACTAATTTAGGAAAACAGTCTTCCTTTTCTCCTTCTGTCTTTTTTTTTTTTTTTTTTTTTTTTTTTTTTTTGTGCTGTAGCATTGGTGATTTCTCTTTTCATGATATATATATATATATATATATATATATATATATATATATATATATATATATATATATATATATATATATCTTGAATTCACGGTGGCTCCAACTCTGAGTGATGAGCTTCATGTGAGTGCACTTTCACGTTCGCTGTGCTGCAGGGCTAACTTACTCATTCTTAAGTTCGGGAGTTGCTACCCTTCTGTAAGATGCTTTCTTTTCAGAGCTTACTGCACTCCGTTGTACGGTCTAGCTTTTGTACAATCTCTGTCTGTTAGGTGTGAGAATTCTCTTCGGGTTCTTTATAACAATTCTTTACAGTGGCTTCTTAATCTTCCTTTGAATTGTAGGGCATCTGGAATGTTTGTTGGTGGCGGCCTCCCATCTTTTCCTGAGCTGCGTAGAAAATCTTCTCTTTCTATCTAGACAAGGATACTAGCTTCCGATAATCACCTCATTTTGGTGCTTTCTGAGCCGCTTTTTCGCCTCTCTGCCACTTTGGCTGACTTGGTCAAGTGTGATTTACACACAACAATTTTGACATGCTTAAATATATTATTGTCATTTGAATGACCATTTTTTTTTATTTATATATATATATTTTTTGCTGATTGTTTTTTGTGTGTTATTGATTTATCTGTTTTGTTCTATTTTTTTTTCGTTTTTTGTAAATGGCCCTAGTTGGTTTTAAGTATAATAAATAAATATATATGTATATATACACATATATATATATATATATTATATATATATATATATATATATATATATATATATATATATATATATATATATATATATATATATATATATATATATATATATATATATATATATATATATATACCTTTTTTGCTTTGATTCAGGCATAGAATAAGGGTATTTCAGAATTGTCTATTAATAGTCTATATATATATATGGTAACCATAAAATATACATAAGCATAAAAGACCAAAATCTGCTAAATGTCAACATTCACGGGTAAATGTGCAAAATTCCTTTTTCTCTGCTTTGGTTCAATCAGTTTTGCCAGTCAGATTTGTCAGTCTTATGCAAATTTTGAATCTTTTTTTTTTTTTTTTTTTAGATTAAAAATATGGTGAAAAGGACTAATAAAAAACTTTATTTTCAAGCAAGTTTAGATCACTCTCTAAGAAAAAGTGTAGGTAATGTCATAATTCTCGTCCTTTCTAAAGTATCTTGTCCTTTCAATGCAAGTAACAGGCTTATCACAAACTCGCCATGTCTCAGAAGTAATACAAATTTTAACATAAAGCACAAAAATTATGACTCTTAAACAAAAAACGAGGGAACGAAATTATGACTCTTAAACAAAAAACGAGGGAAAAAACGAGGGCAAGAAGGAGAAACTTAAATCCACTGAAAAAAAGCAATAATAGAAAACCCTGAATACCCGAAACCACAAAACCAAGATAATTACCAGGATACTTACAAAGACAATACTTACTACTTACTTTAGATGAGGTACCGGTTTTTGGGGTACGATAATAAAAAATCTGAAAAACAAATTTAATAGGCGGCTCCCACTGCTTTTGGTGGGTAGGGGTGGAGAAATTCTCTGAGTTTTTTTTTTCTTATGCTTCAGGTAGGTGAAAAAAGGTAAAAATAAAAACTAATAATTAATTTTATTTATAATATTTAATAAATATCAAAAAATATATCTAAACAAAAGTTTTAAACTTAATATTAAAAAACAACTAACTACTAAAAATATAAAAAAATGGACTTACATAAATGTATTGTAAAGGCTCCCCATTGAGTTGAGCTGGCATGAAAATTATTGTTTTCAACGTGAAGATACCTAGTTGAGACTGTTTGAGATCGTAATCGATTAAACAAGGCAACCTTTGTCCCACTCGCAATACATACTGCAAAAAAAGAAGAAAAAATATACAGATTAATGCAAAAACATTTAAAAATTTGCAATTTTTGATAAATTAGTGTTGATTTTTTTCACTTTAATAATTTAATTTAAATAAAATTAGATCTATTCAATCAGAATTTGAGATCTATTCAATCAGAATCAATTTGAGTTAGAAAATTAAAAGAATGAAAAAGATTTTAAAAAAATTAAAAATTATAGAAAAAACACGAGTCAATATTTTATACTAATGAAAAATATCGACCGAAAATACATTTTATACAATAAATAACGTTACTGCAATACTATCATATATCTTTTTTGCTTTTTAAATCCATTTGAACATTAGATCTATTCAATCAGAATCAATTTGAGTTAGAAAATTAAAAGAATGAAAAAGATTTTAAAAAAATTAAAAATTATAGAAAAAACACGAGTCAATATTTTATACTAATGAAAAATATCGACCGAAAATACATTTTATACAATAAATAACGTTACTGCAATACTATCATATATCTTTTTTGCTTTTTAAATCCATTTGAACGTGAAGTTATTAATATGACTTTTTTTTCATTATTGAGGCTCTAAGGTGCAGCTGAAGAGTGCACGTCCTGCCCATGACCCACCAAAATATTGCCATGCCCCCTCGGTGGGGCATGCTCCCTACTTTGGGAATCACGGGTTTAGAGTAAGGACAACTCATTCCCCCAAAAATGTGATTTTGACCTTTTTTGCTTTTGTAAATAGAAACAAAGATATCTTTTGGCGTTCATTTGATGCAAGTATTCTTTTGCATATATTACACCTTTCTAAGTGCTAAAAAAAAATGTAGCAAGAAGAACAATTACAACCAAAAAGTGAGAGTGGGGCAACGTTTCCCCCCTCCCACCAAAAAATGCTATTTTGACTTTTTTGGTTTTCTAAGTAGATACAAAGATATTTTTTGACGTTCATTCCATGTATGTATTCATTACCGTATATTACAACTTTTAACTGCAGAAACAATAATATAATAATATCAGTAAAATAAATAATATCAATAAATAAATAACAATAGTAATAAATAATATAATAAATAATTTAAATAATAAATAAATAATATAATAATATCAATAAGAATAAATAATATCAATAAGAATAATTACAACCCAAAAAAATTAGTACGACAACAAGTACAAGAAAGATAAACATAATAAGAAAGAAACCAAACAGGGTTTTAAACAAAAAATCATTGGGCATAGGGGGGAGTATGTAAAGGATATTAGAGAAAAGTAAAAAAAAGAAAATCAATGAACAAATAGCACATATACGTACGTGATCTCTTAATTTTTCAATTTTTTTTAATATAATAATATAGATTTTCATACATTTAGCATTTTAAAGAATTTTTGCTTTTTTTTTAATCCCCCTCCCCGGATGCAAAAATCTCCTGATATCTTATCATTTAAAGTTCAGAACATGTCCCAATTCTGCTCAATATGGAGAAGGGTCGGGTCTAGACGGAACAAGCACTCCGGGTGGCACGACCGGTGGCGGCAAAGCAAGCATAGATTGTAATATTTTGGGCAAAAATTGTAATATTTGCAGTATTAATGGTACTGAACTCTACATTTGCCCCCTCTCCCCTGGAGAAAAAACCTGACTCCAGCTCTGGTAGGAACCATTTATTTTAAGGAATGAACTAATAAAAATTAAGAAGAAAATAACAGAAAAATTTAAATTGAGAAAAAAAGGGAAATTAGAGATAAAAATTAAGCAATTATATTAAGTAATCAATCTAATTATAATTAAATAATGCAAGAAAAATAATTATAGGAGATAAAGACAATAATTAAGTTCAAAAACTAAATATAAACTTACAATCTGCATTTTTTAAAGACTGTTTCTTCTTTGAGGGTTTGGAAATAACTTTGATTCTTTTGCTATGAAACACTCCAATATCTTGACCGTTTCCATAGAACATTTTAACAGACAACATAAAGTGTTTCCTCTTGTCTGAGTCGGATATGAACAATGTCTTAGCCGCACAATAATGCTGAAATAAAATATATAAATTCAATTATAAATAGATACAAAAGATTATAAACCGTTTCAAAAAATATATAATATAACGGCATATGTGTTTGAGCAGTCTTTTTTGAAGAATTTTGACACAAAATTAAACTTTATCTTAAAGATCAGGGGTTGAGGAAGGTACAGTCCCCTCTTATATGCAATAGATTCTGTTTGTTTTGAATTTTGAAAATCTTATTTTCCAAAATCTTGGAGGTGGATGTGGAAATTAGTTGTTTTTTTTTTTCAAAGAAAGGAATTAAAAACGGTTTTCCCAACAAAACTATTATAAATATTGAATATACTAAAATATAAATTACGAAATTGAAATACAAATTAAAAATGGAAATGATAATAAACAAATAAACATAAATAAACAAATCAATTGATAATATACAAAACTAAATAAATTAAAGATAACAATGCTGAAATAAAATTGTGAATGCAATCAAATTTGTTATATATTTATTAAGGAAGAGGGATGACAGATTATCAAAGATCATTCTTATCGGCCATCTATCTAGGGGAGACGAAAAGGCCAGTCTGGGTGCCCGAATGGTGCGAGATGAGGCTCTAAGGAAGGATTTTAAAAAAAGTGGAACTTCTGGGGAGGAAGTAAGAGGGACCTTGAATAGATTGGAACGGAGGAGGGCAAGCAGCTTTGTTGGCCTCAGACGGCTCACAGTGAGCCGTTAGTAGTAGTCTGAATCACCTGTGTGATTCAAACACGTAGTAGATTCTTTCCTTGGCCAGCAAAATCGCAGCTGGCAGACCGTCATGTGGTACATACAGAAGTATGCGTAGCCGTGTTGGTCTCAGGCGGCTTTAGTAGTAGTTTGTTGTAGTTTAGCAGTAGTTTGTTGGCCTCAGACGGCTACTGTGCTAATGTGAGCCGTTACTTGTAGTCTCTTAGAAGTTGCATATAATTTAGCACAATAAAGAAGATCGTCTTTACAGGCAGAATCTTATAGGGTAGTTTTCATAAGAGAGAGAAAGCAAATAAGACCAGAGAAAATGGATCGAACCAGTCCATAGACGTTGCTTTACATAAAAAAAGAGGTTGGTTCACAAAGAAAAACTATATAAGATCAGGGAAAACAAATTGAACCAATCCATAGATGTTGCTTACTTAGAATTTGCTTCAGATAGAGAAATCATACAAGATCAGAGAAAACGAATTGAACCGATCCATAGGAGTTGCTTTACATAGAGAAAGGCAAACCAGACAAAAATAAAACTTTCCTAAACAAAAATGTCACATAGCACCTTTTGAATTATGACAGCCAATGTTCAGCAAAGGCAAAAGGGGGACAAAAGAAGAGAGAAAAAAAAACCCTACTACTTGTGCTTTAATTCTATGGCTTTAATACTTTAATTCTATACTTCCTTCTTTTCTTTCCGTGAGAGAAGTAATATTTCAGTAGTTTTCTACTACTATTACTACTAACAACTCACTGCAGCACCAAGCCACCTGAGTCCAACACAGGTACGCATGCTCCTTCTCCATCCTAATCTATTAAAAGCCTCCCCCTTTACAACCTCCTAGGAAGTTCCTATTTCCTTTAAATATTCCTTTACGCAATCCTCCCACCCCAACAGCGGACGACCTGCTTTCCATTTAGCCCTAGACGGTTGGCCGAAAAGGACAAAGGTTAAAATTTAGCCTTATGTTTTAAACAAATGATATGACAAAACCTAAACTATATAAATACTTGCATTTGAATTAGCTCATTGAAAATGATCCTTACGGACAACGTATGGACCACGGATTAATATAGATCATAGAATATTTACGCTTCTCCCAATCTGACATATACAATATTTTTGGGGAATATGGCAATACTGACATAAAACAAAATTCCATAGAAACAGTTATGTTTGTATTTTACAGTATTCAAGGAAAACCGTGAGAAACTCTCCATCTGTTGAGTCCTTAGTTATTGATTGTAAAGTTTTACTGCCATTAATTCATACTCAAATCTACCAAAACTAGATATATCAAAAGAGATCTAGATAGATCTACCATCTAGATAGATCTAGATCTATCTATAGATCTAGATATATCAAGATAGATCTACCAAAACTAGATACATCACGATAGATCTAAATAGATCTACTATCTAGATAGATCTACATCTAGATCTAGATATATCAAGATAGATCTACCAAAACTTGGTATATCAAGAACTAAATGCAACACTTGCAGCAGCAACATAGCATCTTTTATGAAAAAAAAATCCAAAATCTTAATTTACAGAAATTGATTCCTTTTTTTTAACATTTCACAAAACAACAATTCAATAAAACAAACATAGCTACTACTAGAAGATCAAATGACCTCTGCAGAGTGGTTCAATTAATTAATTAAATCGCATAATCAGAAGACAAAAAAAACATGAAGTTCACAACGAACCTGCTCGGACCCTGCATCTAGACGAAGTCTATTGTAATCCCTAGTGCTGTCCTGAAGGCTATTTCAGAGATTGGCACTCGCATGACGAAACACATGAGCTGACCTCGCGGTATTTCTCTTCTCATATACGAGACTCGACCAGAAACCCAGTAGTAAGAAGCAGCATCAATAATTTCCACTATTTTGTTTCACAAAAAAAGGAAAAAAAATCCATTCAAGGATCTTAACAAGACTGGGTTGAACTTTCCCCAATTTAATCATTTTTTAAGAGGAGACTGAATTCCTTCAGCGAATGACCTCTTCTAGGAAAAGGAGGGAGGGAGGGCCTCTTCTAGGATCCTTTTGGCGAGTACAACAAAAAAGATATGCATACTTTACAACTCTTTTTTAGCTAGCTTTCAGCAGAAACAACCTTAATTAATTTAGGCTACAATATCAACGTCCTTTCCGCTTAAATTGTACTGCTACGAAAAACTCTAAGAAACAACGAAAATCGGAACTGACGTATTAAGAGGCGCTAACAACCTTTTGTCTCCAAGTGCGACGTTTCTGGATCATTCTACGAAAATATACCGTCGAATGACACCGTTTAAATACACCGTAAAAAAACACCGAAAACAACGTTCGAATTATCATTTAAAACTTAAAACAAGCATGACAATGCAAATTAATATAGTAAAGAAATTAGTTAAAAAATATAATATTACATTAAAAAAAATAGTAAAATTGTTATTAACAGTTTATTCTTAAATGAAGAAAATTTTATGAGCTTGCTTTTTTATTTCTCGATTTTTTTTATTACGCGCTCAAAATTCATCAAAATCTCTCTCAATCTAAATATCATATTATTACATTATTATATATTATATTATATACATATTATTAGTAATCCTTAGTTATCCCGACCACACTCAAGAAGTGAAGTGAGGATAATCATTATGAAATATACCAAATATGATGAGAACATTATACTTTAGAAACAAAATTAGGGAAGCTCCAACGGAGAATTATGGAAAGCAGAAAGAGCTACAACACAGAATTATGAGAACGCATTATATTAAATATCTAACCTAACCAACTCTATATATTAAATATTTAAATAAATATACCTGTATAGCAGTTTATTTCACTACGAATAATTTAATTATCTTCAAAGGCACACAGAGAAGCCGGTTTTACTCAGATCAAGAACTTATGTGTGGTCGGTATAACTAGTAAGTACCATATTATTGTACTATTAATTATTAAATTAAATTAATTATTAAATTAAATTAATTATTAAACTACAATTGTTCATAACAATTTTTCAGTTAGCTCAAGAAAACCTAATTTTTAGTAAATTGTCACCAACACTTTTTTGTTAGAGCAGCAAAAGCAAACCAAACGTTGGGGGGGGGGGGAAATAAAAAATAATACCTTACCTTTCCATTCAAGTCTAACTGCTGCATATCTTGATCTGAATTACCGATGCCAATAAAGGCACACAGCTGAGACGCCGCTTCAGGGTCCGGTGAGCCATTAGCCGTTGACTCTCGCTGTATCATCTCCCTCCGCCTCCGCCAACCATCTCCATAGAGGTATATACACGGGGGTGGACAGAAAAATCGTTTTTCATTGCCATAAGACTTTTGTGCCACTTTGGCATGGAGTATCACTAGCACCATATCTCCTCTTTCTTGAAGGTATCGGACCATAGCATCACGAGTTAATCGCTGTTCTTTTGGCCGATAAAGCGGAGGCCTGTCAAAGTAAATAGTATGTAATACTTTCAAAAGAGGAAAAAATATACAAAAAAACAATCTGTAAAAATTCGCAAAAATTTGAACATTAAGAGAATATAATTACATAAAAATTTATGTAATTTTATATATATATATATATATATATATATATATATATATATATATATATATATATATATATATATATATATATATATATATATATATATATATATATAAAAAATATGTATATATATATATATATTAAAAAATATATATATATAAAACATATATTATAATATATATAATACATATATTATATATATATATATATAATATATATAATATATTATATATATAATATATATAATATATATAATATATATAATATAATATAATATAATATAATATATATATGTATATATATAATATAATATAATATATATATATGTATATATATATATATATATATATATATATAGATATATATATATATATATATATATATATATATATATATATATATATATATATATATATATATATATATATAACATATTTTTCCCAAAATAAATTGTAAACTTTTGATGGGAATAAAAAGGTAAAAAAAAACAATAATAAAACCTAGAAAATAAAAATAAAATTAAAAAATAGGCTTACAGAGCATTGTACTTATTCGAGGCAAAAAAAAACATATAACAATAAAATTTTTAAAATAAAATAAAATTCTTAAGGTAAAAATATACCTTACATTTTACTATTCCCCCCAAGGCTCATTTAAAGAAGAGGGTATGCCTGTATATGTATATGTATAGCTAAGCATATATGCTAAGCATAACTTATGCTGTCTGGTGAAAGATTATTCTAAATATAACTGCTTAATTTCTACTGAATTTTTTGAAGCGACAAAAGAAAATAACATAATGTAAGTTTTTGCTTGAACATAGCTGACGCTGTTTATTAAAAGACTATATTTTTGAATTGAATTATTTTGTCTTTATAAAAGAAGTCGCAACAAAACAAATACAACATAACATTGAATCTGAATTTTGTAATATAATGTTTTTTAAAAATTAATTAAAAATTTTGATTATTTTCCCAATATACTCGAAAATTGAAATTTTGGAAAGATAGTAAACTGCAGTACTGTTTTCCCTTTTATAGCTGCTTCTAAACATCACGCAGTTTTTTTTTCAGACAAAATAGCTAAAAAAAAATTTAATGTAAGAATTATGTAAGGGGCTTCAAAAGAGTGTTTGACACTGTCTAGAAAACCAAAGCCTTTTGCACAATATATTGTTAAATTTTTTACTTTTTTTTAATGTTCCATTTAATTATAATTTAATTTAATTTAATAATAATTTAATTAATAATTTCAATTTTATTTCCGTTATTCTCGTAACGAAAATCGTAAATTGTTCTTCTTGATAATTGAACCTTTTAGCTAATTTTGACATGAAAATTTTTGATGTTTAAGTGAAAAATCTCTGAAATAATATCCAAAAAGTAAAACTGAGCTTATTTCCAAATATGTGTTCAACAAAAGTGGTTGTCATTTGTGCATAATGGGTTACATCATTGGCAACACTGATAATGATATTATGATACATGTTATATGTCATAAAGAATTGAAGAGCTAGAAAACAATTTTTAATAAAACTTTTATGGCGGCAACCACACTGCAAATGTTTCTACTATTTACTCTATTACTATTTACTATTTACTATTACTTATTTACTATTACTTATTACTTTATTACTTATTACTTATTTACTTAATTACTTATTTACTATTTTCTACTAATTTTAGTCTGAGAGTCTTATAGAATTACGAATGATCAATTATCAATTATCATTATCAATTATCAGTTATCAGTATCATTATCAGTTATGTTATATCGTTATCAGTTATCAGTATCAGTATCATTATCATTATCATTATCAGTATCAGTATCAATGATATTATCTACATTGTTGCTTCATTAATTTTTGTAACACAGACAAAATTTTTGTTAGTTTTGAAAATCTTTGATACAATATTCATAAAAAGAAACCGGAGCATATTTAAAAAAAGGTGTTAAAAATACTTTCGATGGATTAACTAGTGTATTAGGTAATTAACTAGTGTAACTAGTTAATGAATTAACTAGTGTAACTGGTGTAATTTATCAACTATATTGCTTCTTTTTTGACAATTTTTTTTGACAAATTTTTTTTTGACATAACCCAAGTAGAGTTGGACCAAAAATGCAAAAAAATTTAAATCTGCACCATTCTTCATGACTTCAGGTAAAAAAAATCATTCGTACAAAATAGGTTATATCACTTGCAACACTTTAGCACTATTACAAGCAATGGCGTTAACCGTTCAAAAAATGTATAGCAAACTCCATTTCTATTGTGCCATATTTTTAGCGTTTTATTAGTAGGTGGCCAAAACTGTATCGACTAGGTAATTTTCTACGAGCCACCTGCTAGTAGGTGGCTAGACGTTAGTAGTGAGCCAAACCACTGAATACTGGTTTTACATAAACGGTTGAAAACTTACCCATATCTGTCGAATGGTACAGGTGGCGAGGGGGTTGATAGAGGCGAAGGTGGAGCCTGAAGGGTTGGTGCCATCCCCGCCACCGCCAGCGGATGCTGGCTAATCACGCTGTCACCGTTCACTTTGTCTGGTGGCGTTAAACTACCAGGAATCATTTGACTATGACCATCTACAAAACAAAAATAATTAAATTCAAACTAAATAATAATTAAACTAAAAGGAATCAGATAAAAAAGCAGCCACCTTGAAATATAGCAAAAAAATTAATTAACATAATCTACTAGCTCTTTAATAATTAATTTTATCCAATTGATAACTCAATCTTATATTGTATATTATAATTTATTTATACATATTTATATACATCTATATATATATATATATATATATATATATATATATATATATATATATATATATATATATATATATATATATATATATATTAACTCTATCTTATATTACTTGACCAGCCATTTTTGACTTTTCTGGTCAATTTTGGAATTCGACTTTACTACAGAGCAAAAAAACATCTTCAGAAGCAAATTTCGATTATATCAGAAACACATTTCAAGATTTTGAGTGACTAACATATTACTTTAATTACAACCTAGGGGTTCTTTCACACTACGACACAGAACCTTGTATATAAGCATAACTTACAACTTTATGGTATGTCATGTAATTTTACGGAGCAAATTTTTTGTCAGTAACGTCGGCAGTGCCAAGTAGGTTCGTACTCTATGTAAGCTTTTACGTCAATAAAGCTTATGTTATGGAAAACCCAAAATAGGAGCAGCAATGTGGAATTCCTGCATGTTCCAACTAAATTAACAAATTTTCCGCATAAAGCCGTCTCGCTTGCTCACGGCTTGAATCTCAATATCATTCCACATTTCAGTTTTCGAAGAGTTTATTTATGATGATACTGATTATATTGAATGATGATTATGATGCTCTTTATGATTCTTTCGTTAGCCTAATGTAAAGGGACTTGTTTCAATACGAAATGGTATACTTAATACAACGTAGCTTAACAACTTAGCACATAAAAGTTACGTATGCAGTATGAAAACGGCTTAATCCCATAACCATATAAGTGAGGAGACAAACTAACTAGAATAAGTGTGTCAAAACATAAGATGGACATCCACAACCACATACAAGTCAGTTAGGCATCAAGTCCAGACGATTGCCCCCTTTAATCAGAAAAATCTCCCTCTTGTTCTTCTGTTCACCAAACTACTAAAATATTACTTATCTGTTGAAACAAGGAACTTCACATTTTCCTGTTTTCAAATTTTACTGAAGATGGTTTGGGTGGATTCACTCTCAAATATAAAACTTTTCACGTAGATATCCAATTTGTATGTATAATAATCCTCATCCACCCAAAATTCTACAATAAAATTATTGTTAAAAGCCCATGAAAACAAACCTACATCTGATCAAAAATTTCGGATGAATAATTGAATATTGCCCTATATTTAAACTCCAGTCTAAAACTTTAGTTTTAAAGCAGAAAAAATGAAAAAAAAACTTTACAAATATTCTCAATATCAACCAATAACAAAACTATGTGAATCAAATATGAACAGCAGTTAATTAAAAAAACGTTTCCAGAAAATGAAGTTTTTAAAATAAAAGTAAAGAGTCATATTTAAAATCGAAGACGGAAAGAAAACCAAGTCATAGAATAATTAAGCCCAACCTTTAGTTTTCAGACAATACTATACAGAACAGAAATCAATTTTTACATGCATAAATAGCTCGGTTTGGTAAGCAAGACTGTATACAAAGATTAACATTATACGGAGTCCCAAAAGTACTGCAAACTGCAAAACTTGCGTTACTGCAAAATCCTGAATATTAGAGAAACCAAGGATTTGCCAAAGCATAACAGTAAAAGCCCTGAAAAACGGTAGTGAATAATCACTTTTAAAAAAGTCGAAAAGTCATCAATAATTACAAACATACTCTGGACCATTTAGACCAAGTACCAAGGACAGTGAAAATTAAACCTGATTGTATTGCTGAATGAAAATTTACACAACTATGTATTTCTTTTAAAATTGGGAAAACTTGGGAATTCCAATTTTTAATGAAAAAAACAAATTATTAATGTTTGACTTTTTGCAGAAAAGAGTTGTCAAATGCAACTGATTAGTTCTGCTCATTTATTGCCACTATTCAACGTGGCAACACTGACGAAAAATGCCGTATTGCCTTAAAGACTTCATGATTTTCAAATAACTAAAAAAAAATCTTGGAAAATCGCAACTATGTCCTTTATATATGGTCCTTTATCATATAATCTCCATGGTACTTTCAGCCTGTGGTTATCCACCAAGGATTTCACAATCTTTGCAGTAACATATCTTGATGTTGTAATAACATATATACACTTTAGCTAATTAAAGTAAAAAATTTTTTAAAAATATTTCCTTTTGAAAGTTAATGTAATCTACACATTAAAATTTTGTCAACGTCTATTTTCTAATCAAAGACATAGCTAAATATTTCCTCGATTTGTTGCAGGTGCTTTCGTTCAACACCTGCTCTCAATTCGGCGATCCTAACAAATTGCAGTGAATATTAGCATATTTTAGTACGTTTGGCAGATACAGATTTAGCCGCGCATGTCTCTATTTTAAGCCCCCATTTAAAAAAGTCTAGTTATTTGATCTCTGTATACTGAATACTCGAGGTATTTTCCAATACCCAATACTTTAACATACCTGATAGGTAAGGTCTTATCAAGCAGTTTGTGGTAACGAACTGTAAATAAGGAGCGACCCGGCTCGATGGTAACCAAAACTCTAAGATGGAATTTTGATACCAATAGATATATCAAAAGAATCAGCTTTTTATGCTGATTTCAATTATTTTCTTTAACTTTAGTCATGCCCAGTAAAGGGTACGAGCCTGAAAATATTTGCCTGGTTTTTGAAAAAGGGGGAAACACCCTCTAAAACTCTATTGATCTTAATGAAAATCCCACCATTAGATTCAGCGTATCAGATAACCCTGCTGTATGGATTTCAAGATTTTATCTAAAAATGTGGAATTTCGAAATTTTTTTAAACCTAAAGAAAGATCACGGATGCGTGTTTCTTTGTTTGTTATTTATTTATTTTTTTCGTTGTTTTTTTTTTCAGGGGGGTAATCGTCCAATTCAGTGGTCCTAGAATATCGGTAGAGGGCTCAATGGAATGGAAATTAAAAGTTATAGTGCTCTTTTTATGTGAACAAAAAAAAGAGGGCAACTAGGCCCTCTAGCCCCTTTTTTCTCAAAATAGTCCGATCAAAGTTTCGAGATAACCATTTTGTTCACCATAGCTGAAAGACCCAATAAATATGCCTTTGGGTATAACATGACCAACCCTCCCGCAGCCCCAGGGAAAAGTCTAGGTAATTAGATTTGCCCATTGTTTGCTTATAGTTTTTGCTATTGGGATGTATGCTTACATTTTTGGGTGGAGGGACAAATTTTCTGCCAGGGTTTTTTCCACGGGGGAATTTTCCAAGGGAGGAAGGTTTCCAGGGATTGTACTTGTCGGGAAAAATTAACACAGGGGGAGTTTGCCAGAATTCTTATACAAAATTCTTTTTATATGTCTTGCTTTCTCTTTTCCTTCTCAATTTAACGCACGGAGTTGTTAAGAGTAATTATCCGGGGTAAATTTTCACCGGAATTGAATTGTCTAGAGGATATTTGCGTAAGGAGGGGGTTTCTCGGTGGAGGTGAGGCCAAACTTCCTGGTAACATTAAAAAACGATAAGAAATTAAATAAAAAAACAAGTTTTTCAACTGAAAGTAAGGTACAACATTTAAACTTAAAACGAACAGAAATTATAACGTATATGAGGGGGGTTGTCCCCTCCTCAAGACGTCGCTATTTACACTAAAGTTTTAATTTTGCAGAATTCTTTAAGAATGACTACTGAAACACAAGGGTCGCTTAACTAGAAAAATAAGACGCATTTTTAAAAGTATTAAAAGAATAGCGTAAAGAGTGAGATGTTGAGTGGGGAAAGCCCCTTCATATACATAATAGTTTCTGTTAGTTTTAAGTTTTACCGTTGCACCTTACTTTCAGTTGAAAAAACCTGTTTGTTTTTTTACATAATCCAGATAGGATCTAAAATTGTGTTGATAATGAAAAGAGTAAAAGATAGAAAAAAAATTCTTTAATTCAAAGCATTTTTAAGATGTTTGATTGAGTCGCTCAGAATCGCCAATAAAACGGTACAACTGTGCTACGTTGGCAACGCTGCAGAGCAGGTGTGAGCTTCGAAACAGGCGTTGATAAAAAAAAACTATATGTGTATGCTATATTACATTTTAGATATTTTAATATAATCTTTTTTTTACGTTCACTAGAAGTTTGTACACATTTTTGGGACAAAACTTCGTTTTGAAATAAAACAACTGCAGAATGATGCCTAACTGACACCGTACCAAAAACCAATAACCCAAGATAAGGGTGTATCCAGGATTTTTGTTCAGGGGGGATGTTTTTTCTCATGGGGGGAACTTTACACAACTGTTTGTATACATTTTTGTTACTTTTTTAGGAATCAGACAAAAGTTCCGGGAAAGGGGTTCATACCCAGTAACCCCCCTCCTGGATACGACCTTGCCCAAGACATTCACATATATATTTTTCTTACATCGTCCATAGTTGGGGGATATCACCTTCACATCTGCATTACTTTGCCAATCTGCCAAGAGAAGAAATAGTTGAAATTATATATTTCATTATAATTATTAACACCTATCTTATTACTAGTATATTGATAAATGCTATGTATATCCCTCTAAAGATCTTATAAATAGAATTCTGTAAATTTGTCGAAAATCACAATGAACTAGCAATGGTACAACACCAAAACACCGTATGGGCGCCCACGCCCTAGACACAATATGTACTGTAATGCATAAATACCTGGTCGTTCTAGATCAACATGGATAGGGGAGGGGAATAACCCCTATCCATATGCTATGTACGAGAATAACATTGCGGCGGTTAAGGTAGGATATGAGGTTAGTAGCTGGCTTCGATTGAATCAGGAGTCAAGCAGGGTTACGTGATATTCCATTTATAAGGATCATTTTAAAGGACTTTGTCCTAAAGAACACGGCAAAGTCTATGGGAGATCATGAAATCAAACGGGGAAGTAAAATTCTCATAGACTAAGATTATGCTGATAATTTCCATGTCTTAGATAAAAATGTTAACAAAATGAATGAATTTTGGGGGCTTTTGAGAGTGCAAGAATAGGTTTGAAAATTAACATTAAGAAGACTAAGTGAATAAGACTGAGAATAATTGAAGCTGAAGAGGTGATGCTGAGTAATGACAAGATCGATCAAGTGGATAGACTCAAGTGAATCAAGTAGTTAGATAGGTATCATTGTTGGTAAAGACGGTTTATGCACTGAAGATTTAAAAAAGAGAATAGTCAAGGCCAAGGGTGTGCTTCCACACTTAAAAAGTTTGAAAAAATACTCAAACTTGATACATCTCTCCTTCTTGTCCGATTTCTCCAAATATACGGACTATACAGGTTTATGGACAATAGCTCAATAGCTCATTCGAGGAATTAGAAGCTCATTCTAATTGCTCATTCGAGGAATTCGAGGAAGCTCATTCGAGGAATAGAAGCTTCACAATTGCCCATAGCTTGGTTCCGAAATTACGCAAGGGTACGGAATGTATTTAGTAACGTAAGATCTACAATCATTTGAGTGCAAGTTTACCCTTTTATCAATAAACGGAAGACTTCTTTCCTTCTGTATTCCTGACATTTCTTGGCTTTTGAATGATAGGGGGGTCAATCAAATTTTTAAATGGAGCTTAAAAGTTGATGTCTTTGAACTTCGCATCCAGGCCTATAGCGGCTATGAGGAGGGACATATTTATTAACCCTATTTTTTTACGATAAAGGAAAATAAGACTTTTTTTTTACTTGGCAGGAGCTTGAGAGCATGACAATGGAAATTTTGTGGTAAATACAATTACTGAGGTTTGCATAAATATCGACTGTTCAAAATCAATTCCCTAAATAAAGTGAGTTTTGGGCAATTAAAGTTTCAAGTTGCAAGTTTAAACAAGGTTGCATATAATGAGGTTTTAATAGGGACAAATGAATTGATAAGCGAAACCGATCAAAATGTAACATTCATTTACCTAAAACCCTGAAAAAAAGCTCTAATATATTTCGATTTGACATACCCATATTAGTAAAGAGTACAGATTACTTTACCATATTCACCCATGCTAACTAGAAATAATTTTAAGAAATTATAGATATGATTTTAAGACTAATTATTTCTAACTAGAAAAATTTCGAGAAAGATAATCATCACCAAACTTGTTTGACATTTTCCATGAAAGGAAAGGTTCTTTCTGCTTCTCTAGTTTAATCTTATGACGATACAACAATTTTGCGCCGCGCGCAAAAGCCGCACTCTATTTATCGTGCGGCTAGTTTCCTCCTAGTTCTTACTTAGCCCTCAATGCAACGCCGAGAAGGTATAGAAAATGTTTCATACCTTAGTTATTGGGGCTCTTCAATAGTTTAGTTCCTCCTCTTTCATATTTTTGTTCCCATTTCAACTTTTTCGGTTCTATTTCTGGATTCCTGATTCCAGAGGCGTAATTTCCTGTGGAGCAGGACACAACTGCCCCTCCCAGACTTCGGTTTGCTCCCCCAGACCCCAGTTTGCCCCCGAGCTGAAATTTAGTTTCTTCCAAAATCTTGTCAGAACTAAGCCTGCATAATTCAAGCATCAACAGAAACAGATCAGTTGTTTAGCACAAATTTATCTTTATAGTACTATAAAATACCTTTATAGTACTTTTATAGTACCTTTATGGTACCAAATAGCTCATTTTTTAGTTTTTATTTTCGTTTTCGCTTGATTTTGGAAAATTGGCTCCAACCCCCCCCCCCCCAAGATTTTGATGAAACTACGCCACTGCCTGATTCTGCTGCATTTGCTTGTGTAAAGTGTGTTTAAAGTGTGTATTTTACCAATTTACCCCTCTCTTTTCTCCCCCTTTTTCTTCACCCATTGTCATCCTTACTATTTGGTTTTGGCCCTTTCATATGTCTTAATTTATTTTTGTTGTTATTACTGATTTGATCGTTTTGTCTGGCTCTATCTATTGGGAACCAGGCGCGGATTGCTGATGAATATGATGACCCAATTTATTGGCGGCCAACCCTTTAGGGCCCAACAAAAAGCAGGTCATACCCGAATGGGATGAAGTCGCAAGGAAAGATTTAAGGGAAATGGGAACTTCCTGGGAGGGTGAAAAGAGGGAGGCTCTGAATAGGTTGATATGGAAGAGGAGCGTGCGTAGCTTTGTTGACTTAAGGCGGTTTGGTGCTGCAGTAGTCTGTTAGTAATAATAGTGGTACTATTAATAAAGAATGCTACAGCTCCTACTACTAACAGCTCACTACAGCACCAAGTCCTCTAAGGTCAACACATCTGCTCAATTTCTTTCTCTACCTCAAATTAATGAAAACTCATCATTGCAAATCTACCAGTCCTAGAAACCATTACGCATCTAGAAATCAAAAATAAATAAGTACATTCCATCATATCCTCATGTTCTTTGAAGAACCTTTTTGCATGTTTCGACAAAGCATCGTTCTGTAGAACCCCTCACCTTTCCCCGACTAGTTCATGGGAAGTTCCAGGTGTATATTGAGAGCCCATTTAATATCCCATCTTTCAACTTTGTTTATCCATTTCCGTAAACTAACAAATGGTTCCATGAGTGCTGGAGATAGAAAAGATATCTTAATGTCCTTAAACACTTCTTATGTCCTTTCTATGAAGAAAATTTAGAGAGTAGTTCAAAACGGAATAAGAGATAAATTCAATCCCGAGGAAAGTGAAAATGAGGTCCAATTATTTAAATTATTTAAGTGGAAAGATACACAACCATATACAAATTAATTGCGTAACAATTAATTAACTGCGTAAAAAATTGTAAAAAATAGGAATTCAACTTTTCACAAAAAAGACCATGATATACTGTGTTTGGTAGTAGTAAGCAACTAATGAAAAAAGAAATGTGGGTGGACAACACTTTCTGAACACTTTACACAAGCATATACAAATTAATTGCGTAACAATTAATTAGTTGCATAAAAAAAATGCATAAATTGCATAAAGCATCCCCCCAAACCCCCAGCTGAATTGCATAAAGCGTATGAATTGCATAATTACATAAACCATAACAACGCTTTACACAAGCATATACAAATTAATTGCGTAACAATTAATTAATTGCATAAAAAATTTAGAAAAAATAGGAATTCAACTTTTCACAAAAAAGACCTTGATATACTGGTCGTAGTAGGGAACTAATAAAAAAAGAAATGTGGGTGGACAATCAGCAAAAAGAAAGTCAAAAATATACGACCCCAAACAGCTTAATAAGGAGTAGCTCTCCTTTGAAGGTGTAAGTAAGCTGTCTTTGGAAATTAACAGACTGTTAATGTTTAAGTTCTTTCGGACAAAAACAATATCAAATTTAATTAATATTGTTTGGCTTATTTTTGTCGGTTCAACGTGGCAACACTGATGAAATATGAAACTACCAAAAACTTAATAATTTTGAGACAACCATAGAAAAGTCTTAGAAAATTGCGGTTTTCAGGTATAAATCGACCAAAATGAGCATAGAGGACAGAAAATGTGTTTATTTTTGTGTCCTTAGTAATCAAAGTACTGTCCTAAGCACTTTGATGTCCTTAAGTAATTCCAGTTTGGAGTCAATCTGTTGTAAATAAATATCTGTCATTTTTTAAATGTAAATAAATTGGCCCTATACTACCCATATCTTAACATACAATGACTTGATTTGGTTATACCCGGCTTGAATTTGTTAGAAAACCAAACAAAATATGGGTAATTTCGAATCTTGTTTCTAATTAGTATTATCGGCAAGTACCCATGAGTTATTAATTAATGGTAAAACCCATCTCCCATTACCGATAGTTTCAGAAGTTAAACCAACCAAACATGATCATAATTCTTTTACGATCGAACATTTATAGTTTCTTTCTCTGTGTTTTTTACCAGTTGCGCCAATTTCGAAAATGGAAGAGGGAGAGGCAAAATGTATTTTGAAAATCTAGGAGGAGGGGTCAATTTTTTAGTTTTTCGATTTCTTCAGCACAAATACGAAAAAAGGCATTTTTCAACGAAATACAACAAGATATTTTTCAAAATCCAGGGGTGGGGTAAAATGTATTTTCAAAATCTTGGGGGGAAGGGGGAGAATTTGAATTTCTTTTTACTCAATGCAATTATGAAAACGAAGGTATTTTTCAATAAAATACGAAAAAAATGTATTTCAAATCTCGATCGGGGGGGGGTCAAAAAGTCCTCCCCAGTTGGTACCCCTACTTTATCCGTTTGGTGTAGGCCACTTCGATACAATAATAAATGAAACAAACCCACTATACTAGTGGATTTCGTAGCAGTATCCAGGCTGAGTACACAAACCGTGAAAAACACACACACAGAATGAACCTGCAAATGAACAAGAAGGTTTACTTGTCTCCATTCCTTGTAGAAATTCTCCATTCCGTTAAAAGTCAGCCACACCTGGAACACTGGTGCCACGAAAAACCGTTACCCGATTTCTTCAAAAAGAAGGATTTACGGTCTAAGTAACTATTCACAATATTCTTAGCATATGGCCACGCGCCGTCGGTCCAATTTTCTAACGCAACAATAGTGACCCAAGCGTGACAATTATAAACTATTATAACAATAGCACTAGGTCTACCTGGACGTCTTTTCACCTGCTTAAAGGCAATAAAGGCAAATTCAGTATTTAAACACGTGCTGGACGAAGGCTATTAATTTCTGATTTTGTACTGGTCGCTTGGAGAAATTAATCTTTTCCAAGTTGTCTCTAACCTCTGTTAAAATGTTTGGAGGAATGCTAAGAGCATCCGACCCAAATGAACTAAGAACAAGAATAGGAGGGGTGCAGTCAGGGTCCTATTCAGGATTTTTTTTCGGGGTGAGATGGTGGAGGGTTACAAAAACAATACAAAGCGCATCAAAATTTGTTTACATTAATTTTGCTACGTTTTTACGAGTCGGACCAACATTTCGGAGAGGGGGGTCAAACCGTTCTACCTACCTGGATCCGGCCTTGTGTTGAGTATAGCTTAACTAAAACTTTGGCTCACTGAATGAGCTTAGAAGATTCACAATCCACAAACAGCCCCTAACGCAGTCGACCTTTTTACTGGCCTCTGCACACCTTTGAACGTTATGACACAATCTCAGGTCATCTTTAAGATTTAGTACAAAAATTATAGCTGAAATAAAAATTGATTTATAGCCGTGTCCAAAACATAACGGAAATATTCATAGCAATTTGAAGCGACAAAAACAAATTTTATCTTTTTGGACTTTATGTTATCTATTCCGAATTCATCTCCAAAGATACTAGATTGACCATATTACAAGAGGTAGCCTAGTTCTTTAGCCCTCTCCATCCCGCAAAAAATTATGCAAAAGATTCAAGAAAGCCTGCGAAATGCAAACACATGGATAACTAAAGGGTTCAAGACCCGAAGCCCCCCCCCCCTCAGCGTAAGCTCCTGTATGATGGTTTCTAAGAAGTTTATAAACGAAACAATAGGTTCGATATTAGTATACCAAGGATTTACTACTTAAGGGTCGTAATTTCCAACTTTAAAATTTCGCAGACCCTAATCCCTAATCGGATAAACGATCCTGCTAAAAATAGCTTCAAAAAAACTAATAAAAAATGGATAGGGTTTTATCAGCACAAGATTGGGGGCTGGGATGGCCAACATCAAAGGGTGTCTGAGAATGCCGAGTTCAAGATACTGGCGGGAGACTTAGGCCACGGGAAAGACACGAACACAGAAACAGTCCCGTAATAACTCCACACGAAAGTAGTCCAGAATAAGGGCTCTCGGGAGGGGGGGCTAGGAGCCAGGATCCAGTAGGTGATGACAAAGATGAGTGGAAGAGGCGGAGGGCAAGAATCCAGGATAAGGGAATAAAGACTGTCTATGAAAGCTAATGCAAACTTCTCAAATCAAGAAGTAGTGGGGGTTGAAGCCCTGTACAGATCTCTAGCGACGGAAGAAACACCTTCCACCCCCCAACGATTGGAGTTTCTGGACTCACTGAGGCAATAAGGTAATTTTACAACTGAGATAAACTGTGAGTGGATTCCTATGTACAGCCCCCATGCGGCAACCAAACCCTTTCTTGATCTTTGGAAGAATAAATTTATTATTCGTTTATTGGGGCAAGGAAAGAAGGAAACCTTAATGCCTGAGCTTCAGCCTTTACGTCCCGTATTTTTGTGTAACTGGGGGATAATTAACTATTCACAAAGGATATTTGACAAAAGTTCTTATTTTCGCTTGTTTTTGTTACTCTCTCAAAGCCGTTTTCTATGTGCATAAATGTGAATATACATAGCCAGTGGTATCAGCGGTGCAGAAATAAGCATTGCTTCCCTGATAACCGTCACGGAATGTCGTTAAAACATACGTTTTCATCATGGGGCAATCATGGCGTAATCATGGAACAAACTTTGGAAAGGTCTTTAAGACTTTAATTTTAGTTGAACTCCAATCAAGGATAGGGACTTGTGTGAATTTTTCCTTTTTTAAACTTTCAACTTTCAAAATAACTGGGCTCTTAGGTTTAGTGTTGCAGCATGTAGCTTAAGGGTATAAAAAACAAACTATTTGAAGAAACATTTTGTTTTCCCAAATACACCTGTGAGCCGGTATTAAATTTGCTTTTTATTGTATAAGGCGTTGAATTTAAATCGGGACATGGAAAATCTAATGAAAATGGTACCAAGTAACTGCGGATCAGTGGCACCAATTCACGAAAACGCAGCAATAGGGACAAAGATACATTTTTCAAAATCTAAGGGGGGCATTTTTTTTTACATTCTCAGTGGAAATGCCCCAAGAATGCATCTTTCAATGAAAATATCCCCAAAAAAGCATTTTTCAAAATCTTTGGGGGGGGATCCAGAGGAATCAAATACCCCACCCTGCCCTCTCAGTCGACGCCATTGCAACGGATAACATAGCATTAACTAAAACATCACTGATATTTGGCCTGTTTCTCCCTGGCGTTTGTAACTCCATTGATATTTTAATGAACATACTTTCCTTTAACTCTAAAATATGTTAATACTGCATGTTGTGTTATTTTTGAAAATTAACGTCAGCCCACAACAATCTTTAAGAGCGATAGCCCCCTATCTTCATGAGGGGACTTCAGTACTTGTTTTGAATCATTCCAATCATGAGTTGTGAACCAAAAGTATCGTCATCTCGGTTCACAGGCCACATGTGCTAGGGACGCATGGCCCATGGGGCGTACTTTGACCCCCCCCCCCTATTTTGGTTCAGAGCCTTGATGTTTTGTTGTTGGAATACTCAATAGTGTTACGATGTAAATTCTTACCACCATTAATATTAGTTATTCCATTCATATGCGCTTGCATTTCATATCCTTGAAAGGAATTAACATGCAATTGTGAAACACTGCATTGATTCCTATAGTGTACATTTTCATCAATACCGTAGTCATATTGAGGGATTCTGTAAAGATTATGACTTGACATATTTCCACTAAACAACTTATTTAGCACAACATATTATCCAGTGTTAAGTAATTTCCAATAGAACACGTATGACTGAAAATGAAAATCGCACCGAATTTTTTTTTGGAGACACGGAAATTTCGGAGCTACTTTGGTAGGAGGAGCCAATAGCTTTAACTGATAGAGGCAATCACAAATGAGATTTGCGAAGAAGTCATCCAATAGACTTGCGGCGGAAGGCGCAGGTGTCTTCCCTGTGGAAGCGCCGTTTTCTTCTTCTTCCGCTCTGTGACAAATAAGTAATCAAGTTCGTAGATATTACGTAGGCTAGATGTTGACGCGAGGCTGAGCGGAACACAATCTTCAACTATCTTTGGAAGCGAGATAGGGAGGATATCAGCGTTGTAAACGTGGTATAATTGTACTGTCTAGGAGGCAAATATATACATATTTATATGATATTTATATTTAGATATTTATACATATTATACATATTTATTGTTATAATTATTATACTATATTATTATATAATTATTATATACATATTATATTATTATAATAATATAATTATTATATACATATTATCAGAACTAATTATTATATAACATATTATTATATACATATTACATATAATTATTATATACATATAATTATATGTATATAATTATTATATACATATTTATTATTATTATAAATATCGTAGATATTTATACATATTTAGCAAGGAAATATACATGTTTATATAATTTAGCAAGGAAAACGTGTATCAATCGCCTTTTTTACGCTCTTTCCGAAATAAAAAAATGCTTCAGGGGCAAATTCAATTTGGAGCCCTTAAAGGGGGTAAAACAGCCCATTGTAACAAAAAGTTATAAATGTGTTTCTAAACTGTTTAGTGAGAAAAAAAAATGCCATTTGTAGCTGATCCAGGAACGGTAATTATTATTTTTATTAATCTTAAGAGTAAAAAGTTCTTTTAAAAACGAATTTTAAGAATTCCTACAGAGAGCCTGAAGCCCCTTAAAGGGATAACACAGCAAAACAAAAAGTACACCATTGGAGTCACCATTGTTGACAACCCAGAATAAGAAACTTGCAGCCCCTACCACGACCTACAACTAAAATCCCTTTTTTGCATGGGTAGCACTGTCGCTCTTCTTTTTCTGTTTTTAGCTCAGTTTTTTTTCTTTGTTTTTTTTTGTTTTTTTGTTGTTGTTTTTTTTCTTTGATGTTTCAGGGTACTGAAACATCTTCAAGAGTTGTTTAAGGCCTTGTTTAAAAGCTAATTTTTATATCTAGTTCGTTTGTAACTATTTTCTAACTTTACAACATTGTTGAAAAACTATAGACGAAGTAATAAGTCACCTTTAGGGGCCCCATTAAGGGCTAAGAATAAAATTTACCCCATAAGCAATTACTGAATTTGGAAAGAGCATAAAAAACGCTTCAAGTGATGTATTCACTTTCTTCCTAGCTAAATAATACGAAAATCTAAATATTTATCGATTTGTTACAATTTAGTGGTCCTCGTACAACAGGATCTTTTTTGGTAGGCTACTATACAGAGACAGTTTTAGGGGGCACTGAGTGTGTAGTTGCCCCCATAGAAATTTTAGTTCACAAAAATTCAAATAAATAATATAATGTTCGTAATCATTCTGTATTTTTTGAAATTTATTTTAAAATAAAGTAGAGGACGTAGTTGACAATAATTATAAGCAAATTGGGTCCGAAATTCTCATTTTTTCCGTATAAAAAAAAGTTAAATCAATGAAAGAAGTGTTAATAAATGAAAATTTTGTTAAAATGTTGCCTAACAATTTTTTTGAGATAGGAGGGGGGGCAGTAATCAAGATTTTTCACCGGGCGCAAGAGAATCTCCACTGGTACAACACAAATTATCCGGCATGATTGTATTTTACTTGCTCCTTTCTGACTCGGATTTCTCTTAATGTTTATCGGATTTCTGACTCGGATTTCTCTTTATATTTATGTTTTTCTCTTTATATTTATGTTTCAGTTTATCGAAAATATTCCTCTTATTGCAGCAAAGAGGTACAAATCAATCTTTCGCAGTACAATTTCTAGTCAGAAAACTTGTAATTTTAAAGCGTTGGCAACGCTGGAGGAAATATAGTAAACTGATAAACATCCACGGGTGGAATTGTAATCTTATTTCGGGTGGAATAAGAGCAATTGTTTAACCTGTGCTTGTGGTGATGAAGAGACTGTTTTATTATCTTTTTGAGTGTAAACTTTTTGAAGATTAAATAATTGAAATGCAATCCAAATTACAAGAGTTTTCAGATTCCAATATATTAATATATTAATGTTATCTGATTTATTAATGAGGATCGGCACACACTTTTAGCAAAGCCGTATCCATGGGATTGTAGGGGGGTTCAAATCCCCCCACGAAATGTTTGTCCGACTCATAAAAACCTAACAAAAATGAATATAGACAAATTTTAATGCGTTTTTGAAGTTTTTGTACTCCCCCCCCCAAAAAAAAAAATGTAATCCCAACCCACAATAAATCATGGATACAACCCTGAGTTTCAGCATATTGAACAAAACGTCTAGATATTTTATAAAGCTTTTCTTGTTTTTCTCTCTCGTTCTTCTCTTTCAGTTGTTTTTTCTTCTTCTTTTCTATTCTTGTTTATCGACTTCCTTTTAGTGCATTTTGCTTGTTTCTTGCTTTTTTCTGTTCCTTTATGCTACTTGTTCTATTTTTGTTCTCGCATTACTGATATTTTTGTGTTTTGTTGTAGAGATTAGATAGTGAAATACTCCCTACGGGTTTAGTCACGGAACAAAATCATTCATTCATTCAACGGCGGGTGGGTTATTCGCTTTACCGTTTATGGAGGTTTACTGTTTATCGTTTATGACTTGGAAATTTAAGTTATTAACACGCAAGATGACGTACGGGAGCGTCAATGGAGGGGGGCATGTGCCCATCCCTTAGATTAAAAAAATACTTCTTTTGGGATGAAAAATGTTCTTTGTATTTTAATTAAAAATTAAAAACTACAATTTGTCCCCCTCCCATATTTGGAAAAATAGAATTGTCTTTACGTTAAGAAGTAAATGCAAGCGGGACATGATTCTGCAAATATTCCATGGCTTTTAATGATAACAAGAATCAGAAGTGCGAGACGTCAGAATATGGAGAATGCGATAAGAAATTTCGGGAAAAGGGGCTAATACTTACCCAAAAGTATCAGTTTTAGCTTTAAATATCAGTTGTTGTCTTGTTTTTTCTTTTTTTGCAAAACAAGTTTTCCAGAGAAAATAAGTCTATTTCCAGATATTTTCTATGACCCTTCTAATACTTCTTTCAAGAGGAGTGAAGCCTAAAACATACTCATTTTTATGATGGGAAATCGTTATTATTGTCTGTTGTCCTCAAGACCGTATCCAAGGGGGTTACGGGGTTTGAACCCCCCCCCCCCCTTGAAATTTTGGCCGACTTATAAAAGAAGTAACAAAAATGTACATAAACCAAATGTTGATAATTTAGTTAAGTCCCCCCCCCAAAAAAAAAAATTCTGGATACGCCTTTGGTTGTCTTTATTAGAACACTTGTCAAATACAACCCTTTTTGAAGAAAAATTATGAAACTATTTTTCAGTATTAGACCATTAAAAAACAAAGAAAATAGGCTAGAAAAGGGCTAGCCAGCCCTTTAACAAGAAAATAATGAAAATGTTAGACTAAAAGACTGGTCCTTTTGCTTTACTGATATATCTGAGATAATAGTTATGAAATTAATGAAAGTCAATCTTATCTTATTAAAGTATTCTTCCAAAGAGGGAACAGGGATTGTTGGTTCCGCTTAAATGAACGAACCTATATGTTCAAATATGGAGATCTTCTCCTCTCATAGGTTTCTTCATATTCTTTTTTTTTTATTTTGACCTCGATGTCTCAAGGTTTCGATGTCATTGATGTCTTGAGGCAAACGCAACTTGTAAATTTTACGCTTTTCTCAAAGTTATCGCAAGCCATAAGCCATAATTTAAGTCATGACGCGTAGTCACAACAAGAAAAATTTCGGAATAATTTTAAAGAAGACTAATTTGAATTTGGGGAATAATACCTTGACTTCCAGAAGATCCTTTTGAGGAGCTTTGGAGAAGAAAGGTTGAATAAGCAGTCTAAAACAGCAGTGACAGCTAAGAATAATTGGAATGTCAAAAATAGACAAAATACCACGGGAAGGTTTGAAATGCATAAATAAATTGTTCATGCTTAATGTAACATTAGCGTATTATTTTTTTATTTATTATATTTTTTTATGACCTTAAGACTTTAATTCGTGTATTTTCTATTCTTCATTTACTTTCGTTCACTGAAGACGGTCGAGCTGAGGTCTCAACCGAATATCAGTCTCAATCGATCGATGTCTCGGTGTATCAAGAATGAATGCTCTGACACAAGAGGGAAGAAAAGTTCGGATTTTGTAACCAATCCTTCGAAAAAGAAAGGGGCTTAAAACTTGGCAGCTAAGGGGAGGAAACCAATTCCTATTTGCATAGGCTATGCAATAGTATAGTGAGGCTGTTACTGTGAATTTTCCAAATCTGGTCAATGTTGAAATTCAGCGGTGAATTTCCGAAATTCCTTTTTTTCTGCTTTGATTCAATCAGCTTTGTCAGACTTAAGCAAGGTTTGATTAGGTCAAAGGTTAGGTCAAGTTTGGGTCAGGTCAGGTCAGGTTAAGTTTAGGTCATGTTATAATGAGTTAAGTTTAGGTCAGGTTATAAATCTCATAAATGGGTTAGAAACCTAACCTGTTGCCATCAAATCTTGCATAAAACTGACAAAATCCAAGGAGAAAAAAAAGAAATTTCGGACATTCACCGGTGAATGTCGATTGGAACATTCACAGTAACAAGTCTACATTGTCGTTTCATTGCGAAGAGGGTTGATTGCCAAAAGTGAGTCATTTAATTTTGTGGCACAAAAGTAGATAAAGAGTAAGAAACATACAAACAAAAGTCCTAAGAAAAAAAAATATACTGAATTAAAATTAGATCCTTTCCAAGCACTGGTCCAAGCAACTCTCTCACTGTTGTTTAGAGAGGGCCTAATTTAATTTAGCGTTTTTTTTTATAGCAAGTTTCGATTTTCTTTTGTCCCTAAAAACTTTAATACGTATATTTTCCGTCCTTTGTTTAATTTTGTGGACTGAAGTTGGTTTGTGCACAAAAGTAAAAGGAAGCTTTCTTTCATGAGCCCATTATCACGCTCGACTCTCATAATTCAAATTAATTGTTACCTTGTTACTTTAAGTTGCACTTCTTCAGTTCCTTCTCTGAGGTGAATCTCTCAGACTGTCTAATAGGCCTAAGACTCTTTCTGTCTAATAAGGGCCTATTTTAATTTACCGTTTTTTTTAGCACATTTAGATTTTAATATGTAAGACTTTAATTAGTATATTTTCCATCCTTTACTTACTTTTGTGCACTGAAGACGGTTGAGCAGAAGTCTCAACTGAATATCTGCATATTTGTCCTTTTTTTCCCCCTTCGGCTGGGAATAAACTTATTCAAAATTTTTATCATTTTTTTTCATGCATAGCCAGTTTGGTCTTAACCAAACTTTACCTACTGATCATACACACAGTCTCAAAACTCCTCCTTCTGCGAATAATACGAAGTAGAGGAAAATATCCTTAAAATTATTTCCAAAGGATGCACGACTGAGTCACCTGTGCTGGTTCCCACGGGTCTATCAGTGGCTGGAAATTGAAGGAAATAGATCTAAACTGACATTCGATGTCTTTGCCTGAATAATCTATGCCTCAAATGAGCCAAATTTAACCACATATTCTCCAACTAGACTGAAATTGGGCGTAGTTATGCAGGAAGCATCCGAACCATATAACAAGAATATCCCATTTAGAAACACCTCCAGGACCAGTTTCTAGCAGGATTCGTTTACACGAAAGTACTAACCTCAGGCTGCTCAACTAAACTGAATTTCGGACAAAGCAAGTCTCACTATTTAAGTAATTATTTGAATTCGCTTTTCTTTTTTTTGACACTTAGCTTCTCCATAAATTCTGAGAAGGGACTTGAAGTTTTTTTTCCTACTTATATGGTTATTTTCTTCAATTTTTTCTTTATTTGTTAATATTCTCCTTCCTTCCAATTCAAGAATTTTGCCATTTTTCTTAGACTTGTTGCTTAATCGCTATGATGATCAATCCTTTGGAGCAAGAGCCGTGGAGTAAATTCGCGAAAATGAAGAGGCGGGTGTTTTTTTTTCTTTTTTACTCATTCGGGCAATTTTTTTTTCAACTTTTTCGATGAAAATACCAAGAAAAAGCATTTTTCAAAGGAGACACAAAAAAGGTACTTATTGAAAACTAAGGGGGAAGGGGAATGCCTCTTCCCACCGCAAATTGGCACCCCTGAGTGATAGGTTTCTCCTTTAATTCAGATCCTAGCCCCTTTGAATCTTGAAATATTATCCTACATTCACTTGAAAGGTTGTTGCAAATAAATAGAAATCCTGTTAAATATATATATATATATATATATATAAAACCTGCAGATTAATAGAAGTAATTTATTTCACTTTCAAAACTATTTAAATTTATCAATTTTATTCTAGTTTAATTTCTACTTTTTTTTGTTTAACATGGTTCAAAATATAGGGGAAACAAAACAAAAGATATAGAAATTTATGCTGCTCATAATATATACGGGGTTAACTTCTGAAGTAAATATCTTCACTTTTTTTCAGCTTGAGGTTCGTGTAGGTTAAACTCTTCTTGTGTAAGCAGGTTCAATTACCTTTTTTCAGGCTTTTCACAAAGTCTCACACTAGTCCATAAGGCTTGTATTGACAAGACAGACCTTAGACTGGAAATTTCAGTTCTGATGTTGGAAGAATGTTAAAGATAACAAACAAGACCGTTGAAATAGGTGAAACAATATTTGATATGATATAAATAACTTCTGGCATGTATAACGTATCAAAATGCTAAAATCATTATAAAGAAGTACAGGAAGTAGTATATGACACATTCAATATTCCTTGAATTGTATCACCTGCTCCAATTCCCCCCAAAAAAACAACCTCAATCGATAAGAAACACCTGACGCAAAGGATCTGAGGACAGATCCCACTGACAAAGAACAGATAAACTCCGAAAAATCGCATACTCCCTCACTGCAGCAAGTACGGAGGTCCTTGCGAGGGAATACACACTGGAAATTTTCATGTACACCACAGAGACATGATCAAGGGTGTGGAGGTACAACATAATGCAGGTTCAGAGGTACAGGCTCAGATAGACAATATTAAGGTCTAAAATCAAGGTTTGGGAGACATTACGTTGGCTAGTTCAGCAAGTGAGAGTATGCAACCCCTTTGATCCTCCAACTCTTTAACAATAGCCAATCCCGAGGCCCCTCTTATTGTCACGGTTTATCAAAAAGCACAAGTGTCAATAAAGATTATGATTCAGGGAACAATGAGGGGTCTATAAAAAACTAATTGAAAACGTCCCAACTCCCCTAATTCTGATGATATAGATGAATGAACTATCATAGAAGGAATTAGACATGGGGAGGATTCAACACCTTTCTTTGAATACAAGTAAACCAAAAACTGAAATAAAAATGGAAATAAATAGAAGAACTAAAAAATCAAGAAGGACCTTCATGAAAAAACAATTAAGATTCTCCAGAGCATTAGGTGACATCTCAAACAGTAAGCTGTACGAAATTCAAACAGTAAATTGTACAAAAAATGAGGTTCCATCCTCATTCTAGGGCTATAATGAGTGAAAGAATGAGATGGTTAGGACACGTCCTGCGGATAAAGGATGGCAGATTACTAAAGATCGTCCTTGTTGGTCAATCAAATAGGGCCAAACAAAAAGCAAGTCGTCCCCCAATGGAATGGGAGGATATTGCAAGGAAATTTTGAAAGGGAACTTCTTGGAAGGGTGTACACCGAAGGCCTTGAAGAGATTGGGATGGAAGATGAGCATAAGTAGCTGTGTTGGCCCCAGGTCAACTAGGCCAACTTAATTTTATTTCAGAATTTAAATAAGAAGAATCCAAAAAATCGAAAAAAAATATGATTATGATTTTGATTATGGTTTATATTTTATTTGATTATGATTATAATATTTAATATATGATTATGATAGTCATAAATTATCATACACTCCTTCGTTTTAGGCAAGACGATGCATGTACCTTATGTCAAGCAACACAAAAAAAACTTGCTGGCAGAATTCATACCCATTTCCAAAAGAACATTCAAACCATTCTTGAGTTGTGGAATTTAATTGGGGAGAGGGCCCAGTCTGACAAAAGAACCATAAACAAGCGGACTATAAGACATGTAAATTAAAATATCAAGAAAACATAAGATTCTGAATATTTGACAAATCATCAAATCTATTACAAATAACAAAGTTAATGAAAAAACCCATTGAAAATTACTAAAACAGAAAGTGTTGGACTCGATGGTAGAATTCATTCCCATTTCCCCCCAAAAAATCCAAACCCTTGATGTTTAGTGAAATTTCTGGTGGGAGGAGACCAAGTCCGACAAAACCGAAAAACAAGCAAATTATAAACATATAAACAAACACACACACACACACACACAAATACGTATATATATATATATATATATTTATATATATATATATATATATATATATATATATATATATATATATATATATATATATATATATATATATATATATATATATATATATATATATATATATATATGTATATATATATATATATATATGTATATATATATATATATGTATGTATATATATGTATATATATATATATATATATATATATATATATATATATATATATATATATGTATATATATGTATATATATATATATATATATATATATATATATATATATATATGTATATATGTATATATGTATATATGTATATATGTATATATGTGTATATATATATATATATATATATATATATATATATATATATATATATATATATATATATATATATATATATATATATATATATATATATATATATATATATATATACATATATATATATATATATATATATATATATATATGTATATATGTATATATATATGTATATATATATATATGTATATATATATCTATATATATAAAAATAAGTTGTCTGTCTGTCTGTGGATCAGGTAACGTCATGTTTCTGTGTTGACTGACGTCATGAAATTAGTTGTCGTCATTTTTGCTATGACGGTGACGTCATTAATGGTATTTAAGATATGCGTTCACGGAAAAATGTTTAATTGTAAAATGACTGAAGGACCTACAATGGCAACAGCCGAGGAAGCTGCTCAAAGAGTCTATGCTAAAAACTTGCTGCTGATAGAGAAAGTAAGAAAAGAAAGCGTGCCGAGGAATCACAAGAACAGCAAGAAAACAGGCTTGCAGCTGATAGAGAAAGTAAGAAAAGAAAGCGTGCCGAGGAATCACAAGAACAGCAAGAAAACAGGCTTGCGGCTAAAGAACGCAAAACCGCGCAGTTAGATGAAAATCCACCTGGAAAGCGAGAGTCAAAACATATCAAAACTGAAAATGATAGCGATGATGATTGGGTTAGGGATTTTGACTTGGATAAGGTCATCAATGCCTACCAGATTTAAGTTATAAAACAAAGGTCCGGCGATATGTACTTCATAGTGACGCTGAAAAATAAAGAAGAAAAAAAACTGAAAAAATGTAAAAAACTAAAAAAAACTAAAAAGAAAAAACACTGAAAGATAAATTAAAGACCGGGACACAAATGACGACCGACACAGAGGGAATATAAATGACGACCAGGAACCTCAAAGAAAAATTACAGACTGGGACACCCGGACACAAATCACGACCGGGAATATAAATGACGACCGGGACGCAGGGACACAACTACAACGGGGACGCCGGGGGCACAGGCGGGATATATAATTGACGACTGAGACACAGGATTGTTTAAATAGAAATTACAGACCGGGGCACCGGGACACAAATGACGACCGGGACACTGGGACACAGGGAATATAAATGACGACCGGGACACTCAAAGAGAAAATACAAACTGGGACACCAGGACACAAATGACGACCGGGACACAGGGAATATAAATGCTATTTATATGCACAGACAATGGGACAGCGAAGAATGTTGTATATTCGCATGTTTTACGTAGTTAAAAATATATATTTATATCTATCTTTATTCACAGGTGGGACACAGGGACACAGCTACAATGGCGCGTAACAAATATGGCGCGTAATGACTTACGCGCGGCGGGGGGCTTGGGGGGGGGCGCGAAGCGCCCCACCAACTAGGTGTTGGGGTGGCGCGAAGCGCCACCCCAACAGCTAGTATATATATATATATATATATATATATATATATATATATATATATATATATATATATATATATATATATATATATATATATATATATATATATATATATATATATATATATATATATATATATATATATAGAAGGAGAAAAGAAGGAGAAAAGGAAGACTGTTTTCCTAAATTAGTGATTAATATAGACCAGCACTTGAATGAGGCCTTAACCCTACTCA